>NC_058165.1:12036024-12222256 GCF_020080835.1 Cotesia glomerata
ACTTCTATTGTGTTCTTATGCCTGTGAGGCTCACTCGTTTTTTTCTGAAATGTAAAGTTTCCAATCGATAATTTTATTACAATTTCTTCACTAATTAATCGAAAGGAACTTCGTTCCATCCGGGTGTCCCTTGACACCTCTCAAGTTCTTTTTTTAAATACAATCTACATAGAATCAAGGGTAGAAGGTTTACTAGATACAACATAGCACACTTATGTCTTTAAGTTACAAGTGTAATGTAGAGGCGAGCAAAAAATGACACTTAACAAAAAGATATGAAATCCGAACAAAAACAGTTTCACTGTAAAAAATTGCGCCAAGTCCACGTTCATAAAACTCATCTCAATAACATTTGCACTTTACAAAAAAAAATTAGGCTCGTTTCAATAATTTTCATTCTCTACAAAAAGATGTGAAATACAAAAAAATACCAAGAAACCGTCATAATGTTGAAAGAATTGAAATAAAATTTGTTAAAAATTAAAAAATTAAAAAAAAATTTCTTATCGTACTTGGCGCGCGTCATTGAGTACCCCAAATTTTTTCGGAAGCATGTCAACTCAAGAAAAAACGATTTCGCTTTTATATATATAATCATAATATATATTTATATAGATTTACATTAGTCAAGGATACTGAACTCAATGAAAACATTGCTTAGTGTATTAATTATCAGTTTTAGAGAAAAAACCCGTTTTTAAAATTTTTTTTTGATCTTTAGTGAAAACAACTGTCAATATTGTGGTTTGTTCGAGAAATCTGAAATTATATAAAATTTTTGGATTCATTTTTTTTCAGCTTTGTCATTCATCTTTAATGAAGAACCTTATGCAATATTAAAGCTTGATATTGCTTCGTTTAATTGTAATTAACACATTTTGATTGGCACTCACACCTTATTTTTCCAATTTAGTCGGCCATATGTTTTATTTTTTAGTAAACACAATTCTCACAATGCAACCGACCCGCTGTCAGCGATTCAGAATATTTTTATCCAAATGCACTTTGAAAACACTGAAAAAAATCCACAGGTAAAGCTTACGATTATTTTAATTATATAAATTCTTATACAGAAAGAGAAAAATCTTGACTCAAGGGTAAATTTTCTTGCTGCAAAATAATTTCGGTTTGCCTCCAAATTTTTTTGATGTAAGAAATTTTTCTTTTCCGTACATATAGATTGTTTCTCGTAAAATTTTACATTAAATTATCTCTTTTACTATTTTAGGCTAGACGTTTTTTAACACCGCAGAAGCTGTTGTCATTGATCATACACGAACGGTCTCCAACGGCTTATAAGCTATTGTCTGATCTGTTTGTTCTTCCTAGTCCTGGATCTTTGAAAAAAGTTCTTGACAGGATGAACTTCGATACAGGAATAGCTCCAGTTATTGCACGTCACCTACGTAATGAAGGTGAACGTCTGGCATCTTCATTGGATAGATATGTGACAATAATTTGGGATGAAGCTGCAACGGCACCGCATTTGGATTACGATCATTCAAAAGATAAAATTTTTGGATTCGAAGATTTTGGATACAGGAGGACAATTAAATTTGCCGATCATGTCATTGTGGTTGCTGCTCATTCGGCAAATCGTGATGATTGGTTTGTCCCAGCAAGCATATAGAGTTGATAAACACCGTACAACTGGTTCTCGAGTCACGAAGTTGACCGATGAGCATATTTATGTAAAAAAAATTAAGAAAATGAGAGTCCGTCCTGCTGATCAAATAATGAGTCGAACCGTGGCAAATTTGATCAAAAGTGTAATTGATTCTCCAGGTAAATTTTCATTTATTCTGTGTTAGAAATAATCATTTTTTATATTTTTTTTTATTTTTCTTAAAGTTACATGATAACTTGAAATGGCTGATATTAATTTTCAAACGATTGTAAGAACCTGTCACGCGCTGAATTTCTCTCTACTCTCTTTCATACCTTCCAATCAAATACACATAGCTAAACTTTTCTTTCTTCTAACGCATGCGCTCCCATTTCTGGTTTCTTGCGCATGCCATTCTTATTTGAATATCTGCAACACGTTTGCATTAACATATATATATATATATATATATATATATATATATATATATATATATATATATATATATATGTATAATTTACTACAATTGCTAATTAATAATTTATTTGGTTACAGATCCTATTGAAACAACAGAAGGACAAGTGTATATGGATCATAAATCATTATTTACAGCTGAGATTTTGAACTTTTTCAATGACTTGTTCGATTCGATGAATGGCTCATCCCGTCATCTAAAAACTACAGCCCCGTTGCAAGCTACCGTGACTGCTGACAGTCCTCATCATGAGTTTTGGGCCCGCAGCAAGTATTTTTTGGGTCATTTGCGATTTCTTGATCATAAAAATACAAAACGCAAAGCTTCAGTTTCTACTCTCGATAATTGGAAGCTGAACGTAGAGGGCTTCATGAAACTGTGGAAAATCTTGTCTCGTTACGAGTTTAAAGAATTCTTTCCCCGAAATTTTAATCAAGACGATCTTGAAAGTACCTTTGGATGGTTAAGGCAAAGGAGTTGTAATAAGAAGCCGTCTTGTAGATTAATCACCTCACACTTGTCACGAACGGAGTGAGTGATGGGCGCAAGGAATATGAAATAGAAATCTCAAATATCCGAACGTTATCACTTTGTCCGTTCGAGAGCTAAATTAAAAATTGCGTTGGAGTGTGGAGCGGTACACAAGCTCGAACGTTATCTCTAAGTGTCAACTTAGAGAAAGTAAGGATGATGGATCCTGCTGACTTCGGTCACGAGTAACCTATTCTATTGTTTAGTTGTAACTTTACTTTGTAAAGGAGATCTTATTTTATTTTAAAAGTAAAAATGAAAGAATCAACTTGTTTATTTGTTTGAATTTATTGAGAAAAACAAGTAAAAGTGTTACAAATTTGGGTTTACAAAAACAGTTAATAAAGATAGAGATAAAAAGAACACAAATTTTAGAAAAATAATGTCTTAAAAGTAGATAATGTTTTGGGCTTACCCTGGAAGTCTGTAGAGAGGCTCAAATTTAATGGGCCCTTTCACCTTCTATGGGTAGTTTCACTATCGAAATACCGTATCTCGTGTATCACGGAGAAATTAAATATTTACTAATAATGATATTATTTTAATCTTCGCGACTTTACGCGGAAAACTTAGCACTCAATCGACGCTCAGGTATTTTCGCTACCAAATTACCGGATCTCGTGTATCACGGAGAAATTGAATAATTTCAAATAATGAATTAACCTTTACGACTTTAAGCGCAAAAACCTAACACTACTCGACGCTCTTCGGCGGAAAACAATATACTTCGCGATTCTCGCGGAAAAATCAACGCTCAACGGCGAAATAATCAACAATCGACGCTCAACGGTGGAAAATAATAAAAATAAAGACAAACGGAATATAATTATGGCATATATCGAATAGCCGATGAATCTACCACGTTAGTGCTACTAAGTGCAGCCTAACCACGAGCAAGGCACTGTCTCGTGTATCACGGAGTACTTTGTGCTTCCAAAGAATTTGATGCCCGGAGCCGATTGACGCGGAGCTAACCAGTGGTATCCTGGTCTAAATCGAACTGTTAAAAAATGATTTTCGGGCAGTTTATATATATATAATACCATATATGGTTAGCGATACCGGCGTCTGTATGGGACTCATAGGAAAATTAATTCAAAAATTGAGGGAGAGCTCAAGGGTATTTTGCATCATCGCATTTCTAGATTTTTCGAAACCCGGATAAACCTATGCGTAGTTTGAACTATTGCCTTATAGGTCTTACTTTTACGACTTTAAGCGGAAAACGTGATGGTGACTTCACCATATTACAAATTTGAAAGTTAGAAAAACAAAGTCGTTAAATTCTGATAGATACAAAGAGATCCGGGTAACTCGTGTGAGCGTCATCAAATCGTGGGAAAGATAGGCCAGATTTCTCTTCTACAGACTTCAAGGGTATGACAAATTGTATACTAAAAATAAGAAGTTACTTATATTTAAAAATAAACAAAAAATTTTGGATTTTAGCAGACGTCACACACTTAAGGAGTTTTCTTATCGACAAAGTGAGAAGATTCAAGGTACGCCATGGGAATACAGAACATCGTTCTGACCATGATGATTCTGAGAGTGTCGATTTTTCTGATATAATTTCTACGTTCAACAACTTTTTAATTGATATTGATTGTGTTGATAATGATGGTGATGAAAATAATACTAATGATGTAGAAGATTCTGCTGAAACATCTACTATCGAAAGCAGTATTCCATTTTCTAATGCTGAATCGACAAAACCAAAATCAAACATCATTGAGCAAATATCTCGTCATAACAAGATAAGTCAGCAACTGATGAAAGTTCTTGAATGTAGAAATTGTAAAATTTCTTTTGTGCGAAAGACAGGTTCCGTTACGTCAAACTCATCCTTTGACCTCATGTACTTTCAAGTACTTGAAGCTATTAAAAAATTCATGGTCACTCAGTGCTATAAGTCTGAAATCAGTAAAATTTTAAAATTGAGGGTTGAAGAACTTATGAACCGTAGCGAGATTACCAAGCAATGGTCGTCTTGTTTAGAGCATCAAGATCAACTCAATGAAACGACCATCGACTTGATAATTAAGAGATTCCTGGTTGATTGGTGTGCTGCAGTCAACAGTCATTTAGAAGGCAAAACAGACCACTTGAAGAACACCAATTTCATTTTTCACAAAGCTTGAGTTAAATTCCATAAAACAAAAGTGGTTGCGCAACGTGAAATTTGAAATATGGAATTTTATTATTATTTATTTTGTTATTGTTTGTATATATGTATACAGGATTTCTAAATAGAAATATTATGTGTATAAATATGTATATTTTACTGTTTATATGTAAATGTTTATATATGTATATGTAAATATTTATTTTTTAGCATATATAGATGTCAAATATATAAAAATAAGAATAACAAAATATATTTTATTATTATTGAATAATTATTATTAATTAATATTTTATATTTACTTTAAAGAATTCAATTTCTTATGAATACTTGCTTGCATAATAGCTGTACATTTATGCTGTGTTTGGATTTTTTAATAAGTCATTATTATTATTATTATTATTATTATTACGTAGTGTAGTAATTAACTTATTATTATAAACTTATTAGATATTTTTATTTTTAGACTGAAAATTTATACTAAAATTACGGACGTTCAATAATTTTTTTTTTTTAATAATTAAATTAAAACTAAACAAATTTTTTTCTAAAATTTTAACTTTTAGTTTTTCAAATTTTCTGAAAGTGAAATATTTTAATTGTTATTTTTTTAAATAATTTTAATAATTTAAATAAAAAAAAAAGATATCGTATAACGGGGTATCGAACCCACGGATACAAAACAGAAGTCCTACGCTTAACCAACATAGCTGGTGCGCTTAATTGTGATCATAGACAGTTACATATATATATAAACTGCATTTGAAGAATTTTATAAGTTACTACTGCCAATATTATTTGACTGGATAACTTGCTTATTTTTGTGAATTATTAATTTATTTATTAAAAAAAGTAAATAATAATGTTGATACATAATAATTAAGATAAAAAAAAAAAACACTGCCGAACGATGAATTTGAAGCTGAATCTTTTCAGTCAAGGAATTTTATTTGATGGACTATATACAAGGTATATTATGATGAAGCTACATTGTACATATTTTCGAGGGCGCATGCTGCGCCACTATGTTTAAAATACCTCATTCCGAAACTAATCTATTACAATTCCCTCCACTCGAGTGCGGACCCCCTGGATTTATTTACTCCCACAAACAAGAAAACTCCAATATGACTTTATACAATTAATAGACGCTCAGAAGAACGTAAAAAGCTCAAATGGCGTATATATGGGGTATTCCATGCCAAATCGACCACTTTTGACCCCGACCCTTTTCGATTTGGCCGAAAGTTTTCCATCCTTTTCTACCCTATAAAAAACGGTTCTCAGAATTTTTTTGAATTTTTTTACCTAACTCCAAAAAAGTTATGAATTTTTCAAAAAAATGGCTTTTTTATTTTCAAATAGCCATAACTTTTTCAAAACTAAACATTTAGGTACCTTTTTTTTCTTTAAATTTTTGTTTTTAGATGTATTTTCCGATAAAAAATATTAAAAAATTTTTGTAAGTCAATACATATGGAATTTTTCAGTTTTTTGACAAAAATCAATGATTTTTCGAAGTTCGACATTTTTTTTTTTTAATTTTGTTTTTCTAAAATAAACTTTAATCAATTCCACAGTTATCCCTGTAGAACCCAGATTGGGCCGATTTCTCTTTCTATTTTTTTTATTCAATTGAAAAAAAATTGTTAAATTTTCAAAAATGGAAAAAAAATTTTTTTTCATAAATTTTATTTATATAATAAGATAAATACAATTCAACAATTTTACGGCATTACATTCACAATTTAGAGGCTTCATCGATGACTGTAATTAGTAAGATCAATAATTGATGCAGCTAAAATTAATTACTTTTCTCTCTGTCGTTTAAATATTTTACAAATTCTGTGTTCATTCGAATTCGAAAAGTTTTTAACTAGTAAACAACCATTTTTGTCCGGAATTATACAATGTAGTTGTTGAGTTCCTGTAATCGGTTTCGTTTTCAAAAATCGATCATTTAAATCATTTACTGCTGTGTCATAATCTTCTTCTGGGGAAAACTTCACTATAATATTCGGCAAGTTATCCGGTGCAGAAGCCCATTCAAAAAGTTCTTCTGGTGTCGTTATTTGTTTGTCTACCGCGAGTTGGAGACTTGCTCTCGCTGCAAGTCGTTTGAGAATACCACCGATTCCATCACACGGACCTTTCCCATGGGCAGTCGCAAAAAAATGCCATTCAGCAGGAATATCAAAATCATCTTCGTGGTAATATAAATTTACAAAGTTTTTAAAGTTTTTAAATTGTTGAGGAGCTCCATCAGAAAAATAATAAATCTTGTTACAACGTTCAGGAAGACTTTTCACGTAATCAGTTATTATTTCGATGAAAACATGAACAGCAACGGCATCATGTTTGTTAGAATCTGAGATAATTACTAAACTTTTGTGTTCAAGTTTGTTATTTACTTTATAATAAATAACGACTGGAAAAACTGTTGCCTGATTATTATTCCAGTGAAAACCAGCTGCCGCATTTTGTACTACGAAGGCATAATTTTCTGCAAAATCACAAATAATAACGTATTCGTTTGGTTTCAATGTTTCTTTCAATGTCTTGAAGAATTGGGCTTGCTCCTTAGCAATGAACGAATGAGGTAGAAGAATTTCTAACTCACTACAAAATTTTTCCACAAATTCTTCTGTAGGCTCAATAATAGTTTCTAAACTACTTCTCGGTTTTGATATCCAATATTTATATGTAATATTCTCGATTTCCCGGTCCTCAAAACATTTTAGTAAAATTTTACTCAACTCATCGACCCCAGGACAGTTTTTACATCCACCTAAATAACACTGAAAAGATGGATTTTCACATATAATCATGCTCAAGTAATCGCTGTAGTGTTTAATGGGCTTTTCTGTGTTCTTGTCAAAGAATAAATATTTGCACCTAAAATAACAGTAATTTAGTAAACTTAAAATTCACGCATTTATGATTATTAATTAATTTGATAATTACCAAGCATCATTAACTTCACGTTTTGATGAATCGTACACACGCAGATGGTGTGTGTTCCACTTGCCCCTGCTAACACACAATGTTTTGGTCGCAAAGAAGCGAATTTTGAAAATCCAATTCTCTCAGCAGGATTTGTTTCACAGAAACATTGGTATAATTCTTTTAAGTTAGACAGGATAAGTCTTTTTTGGACGTGTATCCGATTACCATCATCACTTCGAATTGATACAAAGTCTTTCATACCGGGCATTTGAGCACTATACTCATCATCGTTGTAAAAATTTTCAACTTTTAATTTTACCTGATCAGTAATTGTCCTCCCTATACAAAAATGTTGAGTAATTCAGTTTTCAAGTGTATTTAAAACATCGATTTTATGCTACCCATACCTAATTTCGATTCAGGTGTAGAAAGTAAACCCGTTTCTTCAACCAAATTTTTTGCTACTCTTGACAAATGTCTTGATGTATTCATAGTTTCACAAATACGTCTCTCACTCCATTTTACAGGTAATAATATTAAAATTTGTATTTTCAAAGACTTATCAGTTTCTTTATCGTTGAATTTATCATACAACATTTTAATTAGAGAGCGAAAATTTTCACCATCGTCATCAATCGATTCTTCATCTGAAGAAGAAAGCAAAACTTTTTTCAAGCTGTCGGATACCCGATTTATTTTATTGTTCAAAAATTGATTATCATTCAATTTCTTCGATGGAATCGGTGATTGATTTAACAATTCTAATGCATGGTTTATTACGGGTAATTGAGTTGCAGCGCTAACTTGGGATCCTGAGCTTGATTGTGATGCTTCGGGTTCGCTATCAAATGACATGGAACCTTAAAAAATAATAGTGAAACATATAGCTACTAGAAATGTATTCAAGTAACGTATAAATAATTAAAAAAACTTACGGAATGATAAGGATAATGGGAGATCCGTGGCAGTTGTATTACTATCATTATCAGCCTGATCATTGTTGTCATTATTGTCACTATAGTTGTCTTCACGGTCACTTACATCAGCACTAGGATCATTACGAGCATTTGTTTGTTGCTTCACTAACTCTGAAGCTTTTTTTCGACATGAACTGCATAATAAATAATTATCATGTAATCCTAACGTTACTTTCATAATATCAGTCGCCGGACGTAAACCAATTTTTTTTAAATGAGATTCCAACTCAAAAGGATTACAACACCGATCAAATACCTTTTTTGACGCCATAAAGACAAATTAAAAAAGCGCTCATAAACTAGAGAAATTATTTATTTATACAACAAATGTAATGACAATCTTTTATAAAACACTAGATTGCACAAAAGATTTATAGGTTATGTTTTAGATCTCAAAATGAAAAAGCCGCACTTTTAATCAAAACATACTAGCTTATAGCATCTAGTTTACTGGCTATAGGTAAGTCGATAATTGTTATCCCTAGTTTATCGATCTAATTGATATATTAAAATTTGAATCTTACTAATTACAGTCATCGATGAAGCCTCTAAATTGTGAATATAATGCCGTGAAATCGTTGAATTGTATTTATCTCATTATATAAATAAAATTTATGAAAAAAAATTTTTTTTCCATTTTTGAAAATTTAACAATTTTTTTTCAATTGAATAAAAAAAATAGAAAGAGAAATCGGCCCAATCTGGGTTCTACAGGGATAACTGTGGAATTGATTAAAGTTTATTTTAGAAAAAAAAAATTAAAAAAAAAAAATGTAGAACTTCGAAAAATCATTGATTTTTGTCAAAAAACTGAAAAATTCCATATGTATTGACTTACAAAAATTTTTTAATATTTTTTATCGGAAAGTACATCTAAAAACAAAAATTTTAAAAAAAAAAAGGTACCTAAATGTTTAGTTTTGAAAAAGTTATAGCTATTTGAAAAAAAAAAGCCATTTTTTTGAAAAATTCATAACTTTTTTGGAGTTAGGTAAAAAAATTCAAAAAAATTCTGAGAACCGTTTTTTATAGGGTAGAAAAGGATGGAAAACTTTCGGCCAAATCAAAAAGGGTCGGGGTCAAAAGTGGTCGATTTGGCATGGAATACCCCATATATTTAATTACTGGACGAAAGTTGTTAAAGGGTTACTACGTACATCGCGTGACGATTTGGCGAGGTCCTCCTGCGTCGAAATTTCCATTGCTCTCCCTTCAGTGGTACTCTGGTTGATCTCTCAATCCATAGTTCGTCCTAGATGACAGGTGTTTGTAAGCCTGGATATTCTGGCGTCCACAATCGAGATAATATGAAAACTTCCTCAAAAAATGGCCCTTGGCACACGTAACTACTTAGCTTAGTTGACAGGAGCGTACGTAAAAATTCACTTGGAACTGCAAATAGTGCACGTAATATCTAAGTCATTTCCGTGATATAATAGAGAAATAATAAACTTACACCAGTATGATGTCAAAATTATATCAAAAACTTTTACATGATGGTTGAATCACAAAACAGGTCAATGTTACGTCATATTCATGTAAAATGTGACATTCCTATGACTTATAAATGACGTCATATTACAGTCATGTATTCACTGGAATTCTACCAAGCCAAAGTGGTTTAAATTTACATGAAACTTAACGGGGAAAAAACCCTATTGAATGTCGTGGACCACGTTTTGATTGATCAAGCCGTTCTATAGTTATAACGAATTTACATACATATTTAAGTAAATAAACACATGCATGCACACACACACACACACACACACACACACACACACATTTATTTTTTCACACATAAATAAAAAAAAAAAAAATTTCCTCAACAAAATAAAATTTGTTACATGCCGTAAGATGGACGGCGGAGTTTATAAGAAAGTCCTTCTTTACAAGCATGGAATGTGTGTTTTCCATACATGCTTGTAAATTTACGATTCTAGTAAAAAATTTTCTGTTATTTATAATGATAAAAATAATAATTATAATTATAATAAAAATTATTATTACAATAATAATAATAATAATAATAATAATCAAGTTCTCTTTGCAACCTGACAGGCCTCTTTTGCTGCCACGCTGTTCATATATCTGTTGCCATACAGGTTCTATCTCCTGCAAAATACGGTTGTTTAAAATTTTTGTAAAAATTTTATAAACCGCATTCAAGCAGGTGATAGGCCTGTAATTCTTTGGGTCAGACAAGTCACCTTTTTTTGGTATCAGTACGGTTCGCCCTTCCACGAGCCAGTCTGGAATCGGTTCGTCAGCTCTAATGTACGATGTAAATATACGGGCCAGGTGGAGGTAGGTAGAAGTAAACTTCTTTCACCAAAAGACATTTATGCCATCTGGTCCCGGGGCAGCCCAATTTTTGCTGCCATTTAGAGCTGAACGAACTTCATTCACACTGACTGCAGGGCTCTCTTCATCAGCATTCTGTCTACGGTGTTCCCGACAGAATGCTTTAAAGTCGTCCAGAGCTGGAGTATTGGCGTTCACGTTTGGTTGATCTCCATACAACTCAGTCCAAAAAGCTTCCACCCGCTCAGGTGTTGGATAATTCCCGGTAACATCGGTCTTTGGTGTCAGAAAGCGTGAAGGGCTGGATCGAAACAACGAGTTGTCGACCAACCGCTTTAGCCTTCTCTCTAGTGACTTTTTGGCAGTCACTAGAACCCGCAATTTATTGAGAGACTCTTCCTTGATGACAAGAAGAGTACTCTTATTCAGTGTGTGATGACACCACCGAAGTTCAGCAGCAATGCGCCGAATTCGGGGCGTGTATGCTCTTTGAGTTGTTTCAAACTCAATCACACACTGAATGCGGGAGACCTGTTTCCGTGATCTGTCAATTTTGAGTCCAAGTTGTGAGATGCGCTGTCTCAACCTTGCCTCGATCGAGAGACAATGTCTCTCTCTCGGAAAAGCCAAAACTGCTGCACCATACACAACCTGGCTCACAGTGAGCAGGGTGGAATTCTCCAGGATGTTTGCACGGAGATCTTCATTTACCGCTTCTAGCTGTTGTTGGGAGTAAGTTATCTTTTTAGATATACTTACTTGCCGTCCTATAAAGGGATTGTTGTCATCCAAGGAGGAACGGCGTCGCTCTTGGTGTAATTGCGCCGGAAAGGAAAGTCTATTAGACTGCCTTCTATCCGGCACAAGCGATCTTCTATTACGCCGAAGATAAGCGGCATAATTACGCAGGTGTTTAGGCGTAAAATGCTCTAGCTCCGGATACATATCACTCCAAAGAGTGTGCATCCGGGCCATATAACCGCTCACCCCCGGCTCGCTACGTTGGTTGCACACCAAGAGGTTGACTCGTAGTTCCTCCGTCCACTTAAAGTAAGTCCTTAAAGCGCCAGGGTCGTCATCGTTCATCGGGTCCGGCGTGCTCCTCCCACCTGATGAATGGTCCTCATCCGAAAAGGACCGGTTGTGGGGAGCACTTCTGAGATTACGTCTTGTTGTAACTCAGTATTTCAATGCAGTGGGTAGTTGGCCCACTGCATCGGCTACGTCGTTCGCCTACAGACCTGGTGTTATGGTCTGCGTTTCCCGCGATGCGCCGCTTGGAGGCCACGTAGCAAGCACCGCGATCTACTATCAACGCAACCTGTCAATGGCCTGGATCGACTATCGCAAGGCATTTGACTCAACTTCTCATGAGTTGATTTTATATCTCCTCAAATGCCTGGGGGTCAATCCTGGAATAGTGGAATGCATTCGGCGTACAATGCAGCTCTGGCGAACGCGTTTTCACATTGGAAGTGGAAACGCATTGCACATAACCGGAGTTGTAGAGTACAAACGAGGGGTCTTCCAAGGTGATTCCTTAAGCCCTCTGCTGTGTTGCATCTCACTGCTGCCTATATCTGTTGCTCTCCGTAAAACTCGTGGGTACTCTGTGGGGCCTCCGGGTGATCGAAAATACTCGATTACCCATCTGCTTTATATGGATGACCTGAAGCTGTATAGTGCTGATGAAGATCATCTACAGGCGGCTCTTAACATCGTAGCAGAGTACACGCGGGATGTCGGAATGTCTTTTGGGTTGGACAAGTGTGCGGTCGTACATCTGGCGAGGGGTAAGTGCTCTGTTACGGGTGATGATGTCGAGTTGGTAGATGGGAGCGTTTTAAGACAATTAGACGCCGAAGAGTTGTATAGATATCTAGGAATGGAAGAGCACCGCATGCATGCGGTCTCCGAAGTCCAAGCAACTCTCCGTAGCGAGTATGTTAGGAGACTCCGGAAAATTTGGTCCTCCGAACTTTCCGGTAAAAATAAAGTCTCCGCTACTAACACGCTCGCTGTCCCAGTCTTACTATACTCTTTCGGTGTCTTAAAATGGGCCCGAAAGGATCTGCGAGATCTCGACATCAGAACCCGTAAAACTATCAACATGAACCGGAGCATGCACCCCAATTCATCAGTCGCCAGATTATACCTCTTCCGGTCGATCGGTGGGAGAGGTTTGCAGAGCTTGGAGCGGCTTCACGATCGTTTAGTCCTGGGTTTAACACACGAAGTTGTCAATTTCACTGCAGATGAGGATGACTTTCTTATGCAAATTGTTCATAAACATGAGAATGCGCATAAGGGGTCGTTCTTATATAAGGCAGCAATATATGCGGCAAGAACCCTTGGTCTTGGAGAAATAAACGCTCTTATGGAACTCCAAAAGGAGGAATTCAAGAGCGTCATCAGGAACGCCGAGGAAAAACTACTCCTAGGCAAACTGATGGACAAGTCTATGCACAGCGTGTTCTTCAAACACGTGCGTGATCATGGCTTGTCCACCCAGCTGACGTTTTCCTTCTTAAAGTCAGCTGGCCTGATGTCCGAGACTGAAGGGTTCATATTTGCTTGCCAAGATGGTGTCATTAACACTCTAGAGTACCGTAGCAAGGTGCTCCAGGTGCAGCTCCCGGGCACGACCTGCAGGGCGTGTAAACTACATCCGGAGACGCTTATGCACATTTTGTCAGCATGTCCTGTGCTGGCGAGAGGTGCATACATCCAGCGTCACAATGCTGCCCTGAGAGTACTGTACTACTATCTTCGTCACCGCTACGGTATTGACGTGACACCGGTGCTGCCTTATCTGCCAGGAGATATTCCCCAGGTTGTTGAGAATGACAGTTGCAAAATTTATTGAAACATGCCGTTTGCAACAACTCGGCGGATAGATCACAACAAACCTGATATTGTGCTCTTCGACAAGGCTACTCGTGACATTTATGTCATTGAGTTCTCGGCCCCGGCTGAATACAACATCTCAGCCAAAGAAGAGCACAAAAGACAGATATATCAGGATCTCCTGTTTGAAATTGGCAAACTTTACCCAGGTTACCGTGTCAAGCTCGTCGTCCTGATTGTTGGCGTCCTCGGAGGGATGAAACAGTCTTTTGTATCCTCACTTGCCAGAGTTCCAGCTTGCTCATCAAAAGCTGAATTCTTGGCGGTCAGGATGCAGAAGGCTGTCATACTAGGTTCCCTCCGTCTATTTAGGAAAATGACTTTGGCCTGCTGTGATCACTAACCGCCTTGTTGTGCGGAGTGGTACAGCAGTAATGGATGGAGCTCAGGCTGGGCCCTCGGAGAATCGGACTCCGGGGACAACCCCCCTGAGCATTTAATAACATAATAATAATAATAATAATAATAATAATAATAATAATATTTATAATTATAATTTCAGAAAAAAAAAATTACTCAGAATAAAAATAATTTTCATAAAAAATTTCCTCAACAAAATAAAATTTGTTACATGCCGTAAGATGGACGGCGGAGTTTATAAGAAAGTCCTTCTTTACAAGCATGGAATGTGTGTTTTCCATACATGCTTGTAAATTTACGATTCTAGTAAAAAATTTTCTGTTATTTATAATTATAAAAATAATAATTATAATTATAATAAAAATTATTATTACAATAATAATAATAATAATAATAATAATATTTATAATTATAATTTCAGAAAAAAAAAAAAAAAAAATTACTCAGAATAAAAATAATTTTCATAAAAAATTTCCTCAACAAAATAAAATTTGTTACATGCCGTAAGATGGACGGCGGAGTTTATAAGAATGTCCTTCTTTACAAGCATGGAATGTGTGTTTTCCATACATGCTTGTAAATTTACGATTCTAGTAAAAAATTTTCTGTTATTTATAATTATAAAAATAATAATTATAATTATAATAAAAATTATTATTACAATAATAATAATAATAATAATAATAATAATAATAATAATATTTATAATTATAATTTCAGAAAAAAAAAAAAAAAAAAAAAATTACTCAGAAGAAAAATAATTTTCATAAAAAAAAAAAAAAAACACACACACACACACACACACACACACACACACACACACACACATACACACACACACACACACACACACACACGAAAGGACATTCCCGTAGAAATAGTCAGAATAGCTTCGCATGATCTCAAAACCTGAAGATTCTTCCTGATTACTTCCCGATTTTTGGAAAATGGTTGATTTTTATAGCGGACAGTAAAAAATTTCCGTAAACGAATTATCGACCTTACAAATCTTTGAATTCAATATTTAATTTTGATTTGATTTATTTAGATGATTTACTCTCGTGCTGCTGTATTTTCTTATAAAGACTAAAGCTTACTTACTTGGAAAGACTTTGGTCCTGATGATGTTAAAGCTTTCTCGGGGAAATCAAATTTGGCTCTTGCTGGTACCATTAATCCAGTTTGAGTAGGTGTTATTAAGGTTATTGGTGAATTTTCTTGCTTTAAATCCGAATTTGATGTAGCGAAATGCAAGTTAAGTAATTTTTTGATGTTATTAAAACTTATTATAGTCCACTCTGCTCCAATCAGATAGACTTTTTTAAATAGCTCGTAGAGAAGTCTTTCTTGTCACTTATAAATTTAAACAAAGAGTAAGAAACAAAATAATCGCTGTAGTAAATAGAGTAAAATTTTTATTCGTGCATACTAAGTCACTGTCACAATATTGAATGTTTGTAATGTGATTAAGCTGAATTGAGTTTTTGTGAATGAAAATCATTAAGGGACCAAAAACTAGTGTGAAATGAAATTAGCTGTTATTATTATTTTGATTAAATCATTATTAATAAAATGAAGTTGAAATGTTCAGATCCTTTACTGTATAGTGATGAATTTTGAAACCATTTTTATATTGAAGAAAATTCCCGTGACTTCTGAAATAACTTAATTTCAGAAATCTGTAGATTTCTGAAAGTCCCGTACTTATTGAATATTCCTTTATAAAATATCAGAAACAAGGATAATACAGTCAGAATAGAGTACTAACGCATGTACGCCACAGGAGAGGGTTACAAATGGGACACAATATCTCAAACTGTTGTCACGCTTACCATAAAAAAACCACTCCAAATTGACTACTATTTGGAATGTAAAAGGACTAGCAAACCTGTGATTTCAAGAGCTTAGAAAATTTTTTCTCAAATTTTAAATCTTTATTTAGATAATAATCACCAATAATTTTATTTACAATTATTTCTAATAATGTGTTCTTCAATTATAACTAATATTTGGTACGATGAATTTTCGCTATATTTTGAGTTAAAAATAACGGAAAAGTATTTAGTTGATATTATAGATACAATCAATGAGTTATTCAATATAAAATTAGGATTCAATGCTAGAGATGTTATAGTATCACAATGGAGGAATAAAGATATTGATTATACTCCAACATACGTGGTATATAATCGATACATGGATGGATTTTCTTACGAAACCATTTATTGTCAAAATGCTAATCACTACACAAACGGAAATTATTCAAATATGAATATCGACAACGAATATAAACAAATTACTGATTTCTGTTTTCGAACAAACTGTCCGTATTTCGCGGTGATTATAGAATTATTTTACATGGAATTAAAAAACCTGTCAAGTGTTTACTACATATTAGCTGATTTCTACTCATGGGCTACGGTAGTAGTTGCAAATCACGCTCGGCCACGAACAAATGTACAGAAAATTCATCAATTTTCTTCGTATTTCTCTCCCTTGCTAGTAAATAATTTCCACTATTTGTTTGATCAATCAGTGACATATATTCATTTGAATTTCAATTTTAGAAACGAAAAACTACAGAACAAGATATCTCTTGTTCCTATTAAATATTTCTCGTGAGACAATTTCCATGGCGAACATTAAAATGTATATGAAAAGTCCAACAGATATTCCCTGACAGTTCCATGCTTACAGAAAAAGTAGACTACACAGATAAAACGAATGACTTAGGCTAAGAAAATTTTTGTCTTCAGTTTTATAATCTTAGGTTGAGTAATTGAACTATTTCAAATCAAGAAAATTTTTTTCAAATTAATAGAATATAAATTTTAAATTAAAAATGGCTTAATATTGATTGGAGGAATATAATTTTAGTTTATCTTCTTTCATTTTAAATTCATTTAAAATAATGAATAAATTATTTATTCTGTTTCATTTGGATATTTCCAATAGCCTGTAAAGGCTACTTATTCTATATTATTAAGTATTAAAACCAATAACAGGCAAAATCGTGAAGCATTCCACATTTTTTACAAATATAAATAATGCTGTGAAGTGGGGAAGAATAGGAGTTACGGTAATTATTACGTGAAGCGTTCCATATTCACGTAACAGGATATTGGTAGGAAAGGATTGAGAAAGGAATGTCGAGAGGATCGTCTTAATGTGAGTTTATAGAATATGCGAGAAAAAATTATTAGATAGCTCGGACTGGGATTCGAACCCAGAACCTTCCGAAGACATGTCGGCTACTCTACCATTTGAGTTATCCGGTCTATACTAAATTTCCTTTCGCTTATTCTATATACATTAAGCCACACCGTCCATCTTACGGCAAACATTTTTTACAAATATAAATAATGCTGTGAATCGGGAAAGAGTAGGAGTTATGGTAATTATTACGTGAAGCGTTCCACATTCACGTAACAGAATATTGGTAGGAAAGGATTGAGAAAGGAATGTGGAGAGGATCATCTTAATGTGAGTTTATAGAATATGCAAGTAAAAATTCAAACAACTTTGTATTCAATAAAAATAAAAAAAATTCATTCAAAACTTTTTGCTTCGTTGGTTAGTGAGTATATTACGTTGTCGTAATATATTCCGATTACTCATTTCAAGAAAATTTTCGGCATTGTCGGGAGAAAATGTACTCTTAATTTAGGAAAATTACTTTATCGGCCGAAAACAATGCACTGTTAAAATCAAAAGAATTTACTGTTGAATTATCAAATTATGTAAATATTTATTTATCTGGAGAAATCTTATAAATTAATTTAATAATTCTATTAAATTGAGCTCATAGAGCTCAAAACAACCGACAAATTGTATTTATGAGTTCGAAGAGCTCAGAAACGTCATAAGTGCGATTTCAATCGTTTAGGTATGGAATTGGCAGGAAGTTGCAGTGATGGCCTTCAGGGTCAACCGTTTTCCTAATTTTTTTTATTCTTTTATTTTGAATTTTCAATTTTATTTAATTTATTAATTCTTCTAAGAATTAGATCCAAGAGCGATCCACTGCTTCGTTATCGGTAGCCATCAGCGAAGCAACGGAAACCTGTCGAGATAACGTGGCTCCGAGAAGTTGCCGCGGCCTGCGAATAGCCAAAGTAATCGCGTCAGCGTGTGACCCGGGCCTCGACGACTCTCTCAAAAGGTAACCTAAGATGCATTATGGTGTTAATCATGCTTTGTACAGTTAAGGCCATTTTAGGAGGGTACCCCCCACTTTTTTTGAAAGTAAAATTGGGCCGCCTGGTGGCTAGTCCAGGTACTAAAAAGTCCTTAGCCCGTGAAAATTTTCTAAATTAAATAAAAAATATAAATAATTATTGAATATAAAAAAAAATTAATGCTAATATGACGGGTGGGCTTACCCTTTCGTCAATATTAAGATAAATCATATATATTTCTATAAATCGATGGGCTAACTTAACCGCCTGAATTGGACACCGAATTTCCGTTGTATTTCTAGCCTGACTCTGGTTACCGAGAATCTCTACTTGCACGTGGTAGACGCTTTCTCATGGGAACCGAGCAAACAGGTACTCTAGTACAGGGAACTACTTTCGGCGCCTTGATACTATTTTCTGCTGACTAGGGAACTTGACGATAACCACCTAGTTCCCAAAGGCGGAATAATCTGAGTTCAACCGCGGAATAATACAAGTTCCGCGCAACGATACAGGTGGTTGGTGGCATCCGCAACCGAGGTTTTATAAACCTGGAGTCTCCAGGATGCGCGGCCACTTGTTATCAGTTAGTCGTTTAGTCTGTCCGAATCTATGTCGAGTCCGAGCTAATGAGCATCGAAATTAATTGTCTCCTAAGACTCTTATTGTCGTTGCTGTCCCATCTCTCTTTCTCTCTCTCTCTCTCAGTTATAGAATCAAAAGTATCGCATCAAATGGATTATTGTACTGGATTAGAATTGCTTTCATAAATAGAATTAGTTTGTAAAAGAGACTCTCAGGGCCATTTTGGGCAACTCCCATGCTTTGAGGACGCCCAATAAACAATTAAAACTGTAATTTAAGAGTATTCTTCATTCACTGAGCGACCCACGCCCTTATCAACATCTAAATATTTTTCAGTGAGACGCTGAGTCCGGAGGTCTGTTTACGTGACAGGTAAACAACCAGGTGTAGGCTCACACGTAACAGCTAAAAATATTTTAAAAAATTGCTTCATATTTTGAAATAAAAAAGAATACATAACATTGACAGAATTATTTAAATCAACGATAAGCAGTTGTGGTGACCTTGAACTGTCAACGCCGTATTTATTTTTGATATTATTAAAAAATAATGAAGCGATTGATAAAAAAAAGACCAACGAAGCTCGAATTCTCCAAAAATTAAAAATATATAAAAAATAACTTACAATGATTATTCCAACACAGATGGATGTAGTTTAATAAATAAATTTCATGTTTACATTTTGCATTTAGTAACTTGATGACAGCTGTAAGTAATATGCTCGTAATCATTCGTCGCATCCCCGATGCATAACCGTCGTAGAGGAAAAAATTAAATTCAATAGATTGTTTTATTTTTTATATAAATTAAAATATCTCAGAAACTACGCATAAGTAGTCGAGACATGCAGTGAATGAAATTTAGAGAATTAAATTACAAACAAAATGAGCCTAACATGATATCTCTACGACCAATAGTTTACAAAATATCAATTTTTTAATATTTGCAGGGATGGCCTTCAGGGTCAACCGTTTTCTTTTTATTAAAAAAAATTTTTAATTCATAATTAAAAATTTGTTTCCACAATGTAGATATCGAACGATTCAGAATTTCATGAATCGTGAAGATATCCTATCGTGTGGATAAACTTTTTTTAAGAAAATTTTTTTATTTGTTGAAAAAATGGTTTGTTAACTATTAAAAAATCGATTCGGCAATATATGTATTAATTGATTCCAAATATCCAAATGAGTTAATCAACTTTCCAAGTCAACAATCCAAGTCAGTCCAAGTCCCGATATAATAATGTCAACATAAAAGTTATGACTTTTCATGAAATGTTTAACAATAAAATTGTACAATAAATTTGTACACCTCTTAAAAAAAAAAAAAAAATTTATTTTTTTTTTACTCGAATATTCTATAATTCACAATATCTTGAGTCAATTTGACATTTTCAACCACAAAAAATTTTTTTCTATCAATTTTTTTTTATTACATTTTTTATTTCCATACAATTTCAATGAGTGAGAAAGAGATAGAAATTATTTTCTATCACATTCCTAGCTTACTGCGCATGACAACATTTACGAGCGTAGCAGCTGAGCTGATAGAAGAATATTACTACATCTGTCTTACTTGCTTAGCTTACCGGCATGGAATGTGACAAAACGATATTACCATCTCTTACTCATACAAACTATATGGCAATTAAAAATTTTAATGTTAATTTTTTTGATACAAAACATTTTTTTTTTGTTGAAAATTCAAAATATTATAAATTTATTATGAATTATAAAATTCCAGAAATTTTTTTTTTTTTTTTTTTTAACTTCCCGCTACGAAAATCGAAAATTTTCAAAAATCGGGAAGTTATTGTTTTCACTCTGTTTTGCAAAAACCGAGTTTTCATCAGATCTCGACGTTTGAAGGTCACAAAAAACCACGTTGATCGCCACCAGTCCGGTAAAAATCGGTTGATTCGTTCGAGATATCGTGAACGAAAGAAAACCAAAAAAAGTGTTTTTTCGGAATAACTCCGAAATTCCTAGCGCGATCAATTCAAAAATTAAGATTCTTCGTGAGGCTTGAAAAACTGCGTCGAATACTGCCAACCGCGTGAAAATCGGTTTATTCATTCAAAAGTTATTGCGGTTTAAAAATTCAAAAAATAGCGTCATCAAATCCCTATCAGACTTTTGAGCTCGAAGAGCTCAAAAGCATAGGAAAAAAATCTCTTTGAGCTTGGAGAGCTCAAAATAACCCATAAATTGTATTTTTGAGCTCGAAGAGCTCAAAAACGTCGTTGGTGCAATTTTATGCGCCTAAGTATGGAATTAGCGGGAAGATGCAGGGATGGCCTTCAGGGTCAACCGTTTTCCTAATTTTTAACTTCCCGCTAAGAAAATCGAAGATTTTCAAAAATCGGGAAGTTATTGTTTTCACCCCGTTTTGCAAAAATCGAGTTTTCATCAGATCTCGACGTTTGAAGATCACAGGAAGCTTCCCTGACTATCCCCGCGAGGTTGTCACGGTGTCTGTATGTGTGTGTGTGTGTGTGTGTGTGTGTGTGTGTGTGTGTGTGTGTGTGTGTGTGTGTGTATGTGTGAAAGTATATGAACCGCTTATAACTTTTGAACGGCTTGACCGGTTCCATCGCGGTTGGTGCCATTCGAAAGAACTTGACCAAACTTAGATTTTAAAAACTATTTCGACCGATTCAGATCAATAGATTTTGAGAAATCTTCAAAAAACTGAAAAAAAAATTTTTTTCGAATGTGGTTTTTTTGGAATAACTTTTAAACGGCTTGATGGTTTAATTCCAAAAACTAATCAGCTCTTAACCTCAAAAAACCACGTCGATCGCCACCAGTCCGGTCAAAATCATTTGATTCGTTCGAAAGACATCGTGAACGAAAGAAAACCGAAAAAAGTGTTTTTTCGGAATAACTCCGAAATTCCTAGCGCGATCAATTCAAAATTCAAGTTTATTTGTGAGGCTTAAAAAACTGCGTCGAATGCTGCCAACCACGTGAAAATCGATTTATTCATTCAAAAGTTATTGCGGTTTAAAAATTCAAAAAATAGTGTCTTATCAAATCTCTATCAGACTTTTGAGCTCGGAGAGCTCAAAATAACCCATAAATTGTATTTTTAAGCTCGAAGAGCTCAAAAACGTCATTGGTGCAATTTTAAGCGCCTAAGTATGGAATTAGCGGGAAGTTGCAGGGATGGCTTTCAGGGTCAACTGTTTTCCTAATTTTTTTTTTAAAGGAAAAACACTAAAAAAATTTTTTTTCGGAATGTTTACATTTTTGTGCTTAAAAACTGCGTCAAATGCTTTTTTGATAATTAAAATCAAACGACGCATTCAAAAATTATAGTTTAAAAATTCACAAAATTTTGTTTTTTCAGTATTTTTTTAAAATACTAGGAATTTAAATTATGCGCCTTAATTAGGAATCCAACAAGAAATCGGAGACCGAATTTTTGCGATGATTCAATACTCAGTTCACTTCTCACTTATTTTCAATTCATCTATTTTAATATAGAGGATCTTCGAGATTTTTCAACCAATTAAAATGAATTTGTACGTTTTTTTTTGTGTTTTAAAAACTGCGTCGAATGCTTTTCTAAATAAAAAAATCGAACAACGCATCCAAAAGTTGTAGCTTTTTAATAAATACATTTTGCGCTAAAAATGTGAAAAATGGTGCTTTTAGCTTGAAAAGTTTAAATATATTAACGAAAAAACTCATTTTAAGGTGCTTCAAATTTAAATTCAGTGGGAAGTTCTAGGGTTAGCCTGCGCGGTCAACCGATTTCCAGATTTTTTTTTCTTGCATTCATTTTACGTAAGTTAATTTTTACATAAATTTTTTTTTTTTTTTATGATATTACGTTTTAATTTTGCGTAATCTTTTATCAATACCTAATAGTTTAAAATTCTTCTAATTCTTAATTTAAGCTCTTTACCTGGTCTAAAATGTAACAATATAAGGTAAGCTTACCGTTGACATTGTTATTGTTTTAAAACGGAAGTTATTCTTACTGTTTTTGGTTTCATTTTTTTAATACTATCGTGACATGTGATTTATATGTTTGATGAGTCTCAAGTTCAAGTCAAGAAAACGAGAGTCACATATATTTACATATATGTATATTTATATGTGACTCTCGTATTTTCATTTTCGACTCATATTTTCATTTTTATATTAGCGTTATAGTATTATGTACTATTTTTCGTATTTATATACTATGTAATACGATGTTTCGATTATTTCTTGCTAAAGTTCTGTGGTAGGTCTTTAGTCATCTGAACCAATCATTATACAATCCTTTCTTTACGTAATTTGTTCAATTGCACATAGTTCTTCCCGTCTAGCACATTCACGTAACAGGATATTGGTAGGAAAGGATTGAGAAAGGAATGTGGAGAGGATCATCTTAATGTGAGTTTATAGAATATGCGAGAAAAAATTATTAGATAGCTCGGACTCGGATTCGAACACAGAACCTTCCGAAGACATGTCGGCTACTCTACGATTTGAGCTATCCGGTCTATACTAAATTTCCTTTCGCTTATCCTATATACATTAAGCCACACCGTCCATCTTACGGTAAGCATTTTTACAAATATAAATAATGCTGTGAAGCGGGAAAGAATAGCTCTTCCTATTAGTAACATCAAAATTATTTAGTATTTTTATTGTTTTGAAGTTTGTGACTATAAATTGATTATTACTAAAATATCGAGTAAGTAACTAAAAGCAATTATGACAAATTAATTTTTCATTGTTTCTTAAATAACATATAATTTTTAATAAAAATTATTAATCGAATTCTAGAATATTTTATTAAATTTCATTTTTAAATAATAATATTTTTCGTGAATATAGACTTAGAACAAATGATAATTTGCTATGAAAGATAATTAATAATAAATAACATAAATAAATCATAGAAAATATTTTTAACTTCCCGCTACGAAAATCGAAGATTTTCAAAAATCGGGAAATTGTTTTCACCCCCTTTTACGAAAATCGAGTTTTCATCGAATCTCGACGTTTCGAGGCTCGAGGAAGCTTCCCTGACTATTTCAGCGATGGTGTCTGTATGTCTGTATGTACGTTTGTGCGTGTGTGTGTGTGTGTGTGTGTGTGTGTGTGTGTGTGTGTGTGTGTGTGTGTGTGTGTGTGTGTGTGTGTGTGTGTGTGTGGGTGTGTGTGTTTTTTTTTTTATTTTTTTTTCCTTGGGGGGGGAATCCTTTTTACGGATTCTAGGCATAGCTGTTCGGTCTGGATATGTGGCGACTCGACGCAACGTCATACTAAAACTCGACGCTGACGCCCCTACCCACTAAACCCTAAACCCCTTTCTCTTCTATGCTCTGATCCCCCATGGTACCGCCGTAAGGCATTTCTTCGCGAGGGGAGGAATTAGCTGCCGCTCTTTCTTCTGGTGGCTAAGATTTCATTTCTTTCTTCTAGATTCTGTCTTTCGCTCTTTTCCTCTCAATGGATCGCAACTCTGTAAGCACTTTTGTAGTAAAAGTGCTTGTGTCGTTCCAGGCAGCTTCTGACGACAACATTGCTTCTACGATTGATTCTGGTTGGGTTCTCTTTTTCAGAATCTTCTCTAACTCATCGCGCTGTTGGTTGAAACGTGGACACACAAAGAAAACATGCTCCGCATTTTCATTGACCCCTAGACAGGACGGGCACTCTGGGGTATCATCGTGCTTAAAGCGGTGAAGATACTTCCGGTAACATCCGTGTCCTGATAACATCTGCGTTAAATAATAGTTGATCTCACCGTGACTCCGGTTGAACCACACATCTATCCGAGGTATGAGACGGTACATCCACCGAGCTTTCTCTGAAGAATTCCACTCCTGTTGCCATCTTGCGATGCTAGGTTGCCGTTCTTCCCTTCTAAGTTCTTCAGGGCTCAGTGTGGTTGACCTTTTTCGTTGGTATAGGTTCCGTCTTTCCTCAGCTAGGACTCTGAGAGGCAGAGTACCAGAAATAACACACACTGCTTCCTCTGATATTGTGCGGAAGGCGCTAGTTACTCGTAGGGCACTCATACGATATATTGGTCCAGCTTTTCTCCATGAATCTTGCACCTCTAGTGCGTCAGCCCAAATGGATATTCCGTAGGTAAGGACCGATGTGACTACTGATGACAATAGCAGCCTCCTGCTCTGCTTTGGGCCTCCGACGTTCGGCATCAATCGTGCGAGACTAGCTTTCACTACTGACGCTTTCGTACATACGTGTTCCACTTGCTGCTTGAAGTTGAGTCGGGCATCAAGCATAACTCCCAGATATCGTATATGAGGTTGTGATGTGATTTCTCGGTCACCGACTTTAAGCTTAATTGTTTCAACTTTTTGTCGGCTGGTAATAAGCACTGCTTCGGTCTTCTGCTTGGCCAGTTGTAGGTTCACTGTATCCATCCACTGGTTGATCTTCTCAAAAGTGATGTCAAACAGATGTTAAATCTCGTCGAGGTGTTTGGCGACGATTACTGCGGCAACATCATCCGCATACGCTACCAGTTTGACACATCTTGGAAGCTTCAGTCTCAGGAGCCCGTCATACATGATATTCCACAGAAGTGGACTAAGAACAGAGCCCTGTAGCACACCACCGGTTATATCATATTCTTTCGGACCATTCTTTGTATCGTATTTCAGCACTCTATCTGTTATAACGGGTATTTTCGTACTCGTGCGTTAGCGAGAACGAAGCCCGAAATAAATAATCTGGCCTACCTGCTTTACCTGTTGTTGGGCGCCAGGAGCCTTGCTCCAATCACGTCGATGTCCGGCTACTCCGGTTCGGGACTCCTTTCGTCGGGTGGCGGGCCTCAAGGGTACGACTTAATTATAGAGGAACGAGGAAAGTATTCGGGCTATTTGCATTAATTCGCAATTAATTAAAAAAAATAAATTATCAATTTATTGACAATAAATTCAAATATTTGTTCCAAATTAACAAAATACAAGAATTAAACGCGAAAAATAATAATAATCGTCGACGATCTCGTCGATACGCCGTCGATACGCAGTTTTCGCCGAAAAGCAAACTTCAACGGTTTCAAAAACAAAATCCTCCGGCAAATTTCACTCAAACAATCTCAAAAAATAATTTTGTCGTCGCTCACTCAGTTAATTTAGTCAGTTAACGACAGCAACAAAATAAAGCTCCCCGCAATTCACTCAATCGCAATTGATTAACTAAATAACCAAAAAAATTAAATCTTCGCTTAATTTAATTGAAATCCCCTAATTAAATAATACTAATAATAATAATAAAAGAACGTCCTTGAAATTCAATTAATAACAATTAATTGAAATAGTTAAATATAAATCGTCGCTCAAGTCAGTTGTTATTAACTAACCCAAAAAAAAATGACTTGTTCATAAATCGTCGCTCAATTCAATTACGTTCAGTAAATTAACACAAAAAAATTTATAAAATTCACTCGGTTCAAATTTATAGCAGTCAAATAACTAATTCATCATAATTAATTTTAAATTTTACTTTCTAAAATTTCGCCGAATTTTTGGTACTAATAATAATAAACAAAAAAAATTCATTCACCGCAGTTAAATAATAGTTAAATTAATTATTCAGCACGAATCCGAAGCTCGATCAATGGACAATCGACCTCGTCGATTATCCCGGGAGTAAACGTCGAAATTACAAAAAAAAATGATAATAACAGTATTAATTGTAACTTTCATACATCAGTACACAAAAAAAAATAACAACAATGGCGGTACCGAAATACCTCGTGGGATTACTCGGTTACTGGCTGAGTCAACACAACCTTGAAATTCCTCATCGACAAATTTAATAAAAAAAAAACATTACTTGATGAATATAAATCCCACGAGCTATTTATTTACGAAACCCGTGGCACTCACCCTGGTCGAAGACGTCGCTTAATCCCGTCCGTCGATTGGCCACACCAGGTCGTACTCGGCTTCCACGTCGAACTATCTCGGACAATGAACCTCCTCGGCAAAGATACGGGGTGATTTTATTCGTCACTTGCACACGTCAACCAGCGATCACCCAACAAAAAAAACGTTGTAATAGATCGCTTCTATTAAATAAATAATTGGCGACAGCCAATTATCGTCGTAATGCCGTAATAAATTTTTGGCAAACAAATTCGCAGCTAAACACAATAGATTTCAAACGCGAGAAATTTCACGATAGTCGTTCTAATAAAGCTCAAAATCAGACAATATTAAAAAAAAATAACCAACAAAAATCCTCCGGATCGAAATTACATCCGCACGTGGCAAGTGGAAAACGTGGAAGAAGGAAAAATTAGCACATGTCGCATTCCTCGTCTCTTCCCCCTTTCTGGGTCCGTCGTTAGCTTTGAACTCCAGAGATGGCGCCGCAAGTCCAATTTACCAATATCGACGTTTATTGAGTGATATATATTGGCTGGAACAGTTGCTCGTTCCCGAGACAGACATCCACCCGTCGTTGATAATCTTGCAGATGATCCACGTCGTTGATCCTCGTTGGTCTCTCTTCGCGGGTTTGTGGCCGGTAGTACCATTCTCAATAATACAATACTTAACTAACTTATTCGCTAAATTAAATTCCTATTCGCAATAAATTTTGTTTCGAGCGCAATCGAGCTTCGGTCAAATTTTTTCCCACGCGAGGGCGACTCGGTCGCGGCGAATTCAATCAACGGACATTAAATAAATTTAAGAGCCCAATTTAAATTTTCTTTTAAAATTTAAATTCAAAATAAAATTATCATAAAAAGAAAATAAATAATAAACAAACGTCTTAACAGGTGGCGCTAAAAGCGGCCTGTTACAACACCTCCCCCCAGCCGTCGACCAGGAGCCCATGGTTTCATCTAGGTACCGCTTGGACCAACACAACTACCTTTGAAACCAACAGCAACCTAAACTACCCATCACCAGCAATATAACCAAAATCAATTTCCGTCCAATTCCAAAATAACAAGTTTTTATTTATTAAATTACTCCGCTTAGCGGCACGTGCAACTCTATCGCCATTCGGCGTATTCAGTCAGCGCCTTTGGCGCATATCAGTCATCTCCTCGACGATCAAAAAGGTTATTACAAACTCATACCAAAAAAAAACTTCAGATAAATAATAAATACAAAAAAAAATAATAAAGTACACACAAAAAAAAAACTCAAGTAAAAAAAAACAAACAGACGTCGTCTGTACAGTAGTGTCACCTAATGGCGTCGGGGACCGTCGATTGGGCACTCGGGCTGGCACCGGCGGCACTCCTCGAAGTAAACGCCGATCTCTCCGCAGCGTTGGCAGAACGTGCCTCGAGGGTGAGGACACGTCACCATGTTGTGCGGCATCCCGCAGTTCCAGCATCCAGCTCGGCTCCGCGATGGCACAGTGGGGTTGGCTCGCAGCTCCCGGGCAAGAACTCGAGCGTTCTCTAACGCTCGGGCTCTAGGAATTTTTGGGAGTAACGTCCGCGGTGGGTTACGTTGCACAAACGCGAGTGCACGATTCAACCGCTCCGCCAACGGCAGCAACTCCTCCAACGTTGCTTCCGCTCGGCGCACTCGTTCGACAAGCGTCAGGTGGGACGCCAGGATCGCGTCAGCTCCTCTCACGCACGCTTGTGCTGCGTACGTCGGTCGTCGGCACGTTGGACACCGCCAGCCCACGGCGATCGGCGCCATTGGAATCTGGATGGACAGCAGATAACGCTGATACCATCCCAGGCGCATTCGTCGTGTCGTCGGGAGCGCAACAATGCGGCATCGCTCAGCGCGCATTGTACGCTCTTCTCTTTCCAGCAGTTCGTCGAACAGGCTCTGGTTCTCAGCGCGTAGACGTGCCAGCACGCGACGTTGGATTTCGTCGTTATTCGCCATCTGAAATTCACACACACACCCCAAACCAACAATTACATGCTTGAACAACAGTTAACTAAATTAAGGGGATTCGAGCTTCGGTTATTCGTCGATCTCGTCGTTCTCGAGCGCACGCTCAACTAAACGCAACGCTTTGACATGTTGTCGTCCCGCTGGACGATTATTCTCGCTCACTAACTCATAAACAACCGGTGAAATTACTTTCGAAACTACATACGTCTCCTGCGAGTATTTACGCGCCAACTTCGACGAAAAACGATCAACTCCGCGTGACAGTGTGTGCTGTCGCACCCTTACAACGTCTCCTACCGCAAATCGTTCATCTCGGTGATGACGATTATAATATCTTGCTTGTCGCTCAAAACTTCGACCTAAATTATGTGCAACTAAGTCGTGTAACTGCATTAAACGCCCAATTCGGTCTAACCACGCCGCAGTATCAGGACACGGAATGTCCGTCGCACCTTCGATCAACTTTCGATAGTATTTCGGCGCACGCGGTTGCCACCCGTAATTCAACATCGCTGGGGAAACATGTAGCGAACTATGTACAGCGGTGTTATACGCATGCCTAAACTCATGGACGTGTTCGTCCCACGCTCGGTGATCCAACTCGACAAAGGAGATGATCATTGTCTTCAAAACGCGATTTACGCGCTCGACGGGATTCGCTTGCGCGTGATACGGCGGTGTGCGAGAATGATGAATACCATAAGCTTTTGCTACCTCATCTACCAGCTTATTCACAAACTCTGTGCCGTTATCAGTCAAGATCACTTCAGGACATCGGAAACGATGAACGATGAGTTTGTCAAACTCTCGAATTATCGTCGGGCCATCAGCCTTCTTAGTAGGGCATACTTCGATCCACTTCGTAAATAAATCTTGGAACACCACCATGTATTTACATTTTGCATGACTAAGCGGAAATTCCATGCAATCGATAGCAACCACTGTCCATGGTGTGTTCACAATCCGTCGACACATCAGCCCAGCAGCTGGTTGTTGCGACACTTTCGACGTTTGGCAAACATCGCACTCAGCAATGTAACGTCGGACGTCTTCTTCCAGTCCTGGCCAATAATAATCGACTTTAATACGTGATACCGTCTTCTCAATGCCTAAATGACCTGCATCAGGTGGATCATGGTTTTCTTCGATGATTCCCTGATGTGCGGCCTTCGGTGGAACTAACTTCCAGGCATCCAAGTCCTCAACGACGCTCGATACAAGAGAATTCGGCATATGTCGATACAAACGTTCCTCCTCGACACGCCAGTCCTTGAATTTCGTCGGAAAAGCTAATACGTCGCGTTTTCGTCGCGAGTACCAATCGTCAACTACTTCAGCAGCAGGTATTTCGTCAGCCTGCTCAGGCAATTCGTCAATTGCCATGATGTCATCGCACTTTTCCAGTTCGTCTGGTTCAAACATTCGTGATAACGCATCAGGAACGTCGTTCAATGAACCCTTTCGATACTCGATCGGAAACTGGTACTCGGCTAAACGCATCGCCCATCGACTCAATCTCGGCGTCTTACTTTTTAGATCACGCAGCCAACGAAGACTGCTGTGATCAGTAATAACTTTAAATCGATATCCTTCAAGATATCGTCGAAAATGCTCACATGCCCAGAGAACTGCGAGGCATTCGCGCTCAGTCGCTGAGTAATTCCGCTCGGCTTTATTCATGACGCGACTCGCGTATGCTACAACTCGCTCACCATCTTCATGTTCTTGGGTCAAAACAGCTCCGAGACCAGTTGCGCTCGCGTCAGTCTGCAACACGAACGTCTTTGAGTAATCAGGACACGCCAGCACTGGTGCTGTTGCCAATGCTAGTTTCAACGCTTCAAAAGCCGTCTCTTGATCCACGGTCCAGGTCCATCTGACCTTCTTACTCGTTAAACGCGTCAATGGCTCGGCTATCGTCGCAAAATCAGGTATAAAACGTCGATACCACGAGGCCATTCCTAAAAATCGTCGCATTTTCTTCAACGTCGTCGGCCTCGGGAACTCGAATATCGGTTTTATACGCTCTTGGTCTACTAATAAACCCTTCTCATTTACGCGGTAGCCTAAATAACGAACCTCATTCGTACAGAACTCACATTTGTCAGCATTTATCTTCAGATTCGCAGCTTTTAGACCGTCGAATACTTCATCAAGCACTTCTAAGTGCTCCTCAAACGTCTCGGTGACGATAATCAGGTCGTCAAGGTATCCAAATACCTTCAAACCACGTCTTTGTCCCAACATTTTATCAATTAGACGTTGGAAGTGCGGCGGCGCTCCAGCAAGGCCAAACGGCATGCCTACATACTGGAACATACCCCTTCCGGGTACGCAAAACGCCGTATACTCTCGACTTGCAGGGTCGAGTTTCACCTGGTGGTACGCATGTTTCAAATCTATCTTCGAAATAAACTTCGCACCACTCAATTGGTCCAAGATCCATGTCATCAGCGGCAATGGATACGCACATGGCTTCGAAACGGCATTTAATCGTCGGAAATCCAGGCACATTCGATACTCGCCTGTCGATTTCTTTACCATGATGACTGGATTGCACCAAGCACTCGTCGAAGGCTCAATTATACCCGCCGCAAGTAGATCGTCTACTTGCCGGCACATTTCTGCCTCAATGATCGGAGAAGTCGGATAGTTCCGCTGTCGAATCGGTTCATGACCCTGCACGTCGATTTCATGGGTCATCAGATTCGTAAACGTCGTTTCTCCTGTATAATTCACGTTAGGCAATCGTCGTGCCAGCAATTCATCCAACGCTGACTGCTGATCCGGGGTTATCTCAACTATGGCCGCTATTTCCTCATCGATGAGGTAATCTTTCGCGTTCCAATCGTATATCTGGCCCTCGCGTCGAGTCCACCATCGCTCCGAACCCCCGTCGTAGCAAATACCAAAAGCAATTATCGCATCCATGCCTAGTATCATCTCGTACTTCAACTTCGGGATGACACGAACCTCAATCGGCATGATTTCGTCGTTAATCGCAAGTGGCAGCGTGATCAGCGATTGCACTGACATCATCGAACCATCAGCAACTGCTGCTGAGTTTCGAGGTGCTGGTCTCACTCGAGCACCGCACCCATAGACCCAATTCAACTCGTCAACTTCTCTGACGCACGTCATCGTCGAACCGGTATCTAATAAAGCCTTAATTTCCCTTTCGCCTATCCTAACATCTATAAAGGGTCTTACATCGTCGCCCTCAGACTGCATAGGACATACTTCCTCGGCTAATTCAAGAAAAAATTCGCTCACGGTCATCAATCGGTACGCAGATCCACTGGTGGATCGGCCAATCCGCTTCTTGATGCTCACGCGAACAGTAAAACGCATTCTTGCACCCCAAACATCGCCATAAGTTGCCTTCTGCGCCACAGACGCCACAGCGATGGCGCTGCCGCAAAAGGTCTTCCTCAGTTATCGTCGGTATTCTCACGTCACATCCAGGTGAGGAACCAGCATCCGAGGACTGGTTCACGGGCCCGCAAGGCTCAATGTCAATGTTAAAGATGTCTGGCAGCGACTCGTTCGACATGTTGACTTCCACATCAATCATCGGCCCATTTACGTCGCGGGAAATCAGTTCTGGACCCGTCCTTACTGATTCCCGACGTCGTTTTCCGGCCTGTTGTACTCGAAGAACATCATGCAGCACGTGCATCCAGGCGTTGGTTCGGTTCGCGTTCCACAACCGAAACAGAACTTCTCTTGTCTTGCCTCGGGACAATTACGCCATCCGTGATCCGTCGAGAAGCAATTAAAACATTTGCCCCAAAGATCACGACATACCGGCGTCTTGGGTTTACCCTGCTTCGGGCTTGATCGGCCATTCGAGGGGCCCTGGTAACCTCGCTGAGCTCCATTGTTGTTTGGAGGCCTTGAGGGCGGCCCTCGGTTTGCGTTCGTCGTCTCTTGCGAGTTTATCGCAACAACCTGATCATCTGACTGATCAGCATTGTTCGACTTATTCTGCTTCTTCTTATTTTTCTTCGCATCTTGGGAGGAGTTCGATACAGCAGCAACCTGACCAACAGTACGTCGCTTAGATTCGTACTTGTCAGGTTGGTAGGCGTACTCTGGAACGACGCTCTGTTCCACGGGTACTGGCTCGCGTCGTTGAATACGATTGCGGGGAATATCGACCGCTCGTACGTGCTCATACAACTCTTCGAAGTTGTTAAAATCGTACCGCTCGAACTTCTGGTGGTATTCCGGGCGTAAACCATTGTATGCAAAGTCCAATTGATCCTTCAACGGCAATGGATCGTCTACTCGCGACCACAGCGCGATCACGGCGTCTAGGAAGTCTAACCCCATCTCAAGCTTCCCTTGAGTACGCGTGATAACTTCCCATTTAATCCTGCATCCAACTGATGGCTCTCCAAAACGTCGACGCAACTCGGATCTGAATTGAGAATACGACGTAACACGACGTTTCATGTGTGACCACCACGTTTTGGCCACATCTGATAGCAATAACGGTAATACTGCCAATGCATCCGCATCTGTCATACCACACGTCGTCAAACATTCATCCAACCGATTCAAAATGATTCAACGCGCGCGCTACCTAAACCGGAAAACTTCAAATTCCATTTCGACACTCTCTCATACATCGCGGGTTGATAATGTGGTCCTCCACCCATTCCAGACAGCACACAGAGCTCACTGTGTGAATGCTGAGGTGAATTCGCACCCAGTGGTGCCACCTCTGGTGCAAAAGTCACGTTATGTGCCGGCAAATGTGTCGAATTCGCAGTAGGTCGCAGAAGTCCCTCATTTAGACGATTTCGTCGCCTAGGACTCGGAATTGGACGCACTATCGGCAATGATGTCATTCTCGGGCGTTGATTGTTAATCCCGTGCTGCGTCATGTATGTGGTACGTCCATTGACGTCCACATGTATTGCTCCTGGGGCTAATGTCGTCCAGGTCGTCGTCGTATTGCTCGCGGTCGTCGCCGTTATAGTGGTCGACAGCGGAATCATGTTGTTCGCTGTCGAACAACCTGTCATTGCGGTCGAGCAAGGCATCATCCTCGATGGACGTCGTTGCTCTCGCTCAAACGCGTTCAGAACCTGTCTGTCTGGTATTGCCTGGTCCTCGTGTGTCCAGACAGTGTTCGGAAACCGCCTCAGACGCAAACACCGATGTAGTCGGTCGCGGATCACCGCAGCGCTCCCTATCGGGTTGGCATTCATCGTCACGAGGATTTCCTGCACCTGCAGAGGTGACGCATCCGCGATCCAGTCATACTGTCCGCTTGATCCGCTGGATCCTCCCATCGATTCATGGCGTCCTTCTATCGCGGCTAGTTCGTCCTGAATTATACCCTCACGGATTGCCAGCTGCGCGAGCTGATCAGCCATATTACGCTGAACCGTCTCCAGCCGCAGCCGTTCCGCACTTAACTCCTCCCTGCGTCTCAGATACCACTCGTATGTCTCATTCTCATCAATGGCATTCGGAGGTACCCGAATACGACGTCTAGGTGGCGATGGTGGGCCGAATACATTGGCACTAGTCGTCGTCACTGTAATAAGTTGAGACACCATATGCGTCGGACTACTTGTATGTACTGTAGTACTCGTCGTGGTCGTCAATTTCGGGAAATCCCCGGGATTCGTTCGTCCATTCGCGTTCTCCTGATTACCCTGTTGCGTGGAATCATTTACGATTTGATCCCATGTCACCAGAGACTCGTCTCCCACCCCATCATTCGGGACAATTCCTTCGCGACTATCACTCATTTCGCCGATTAATTAACCTACGTTCTAATTTAATTATAACGCGTCGTAATTTGCCCTTTTGTGTGCCCCACGTTGGGCGCCAAATTATATAACGGGTATTTTCGTACTCGTGCGTTAGCGAGAACGAAGCCCGAAATAAATAATCTGGCCTACCTGCTTTACCTGTTGTTGGGCGCCAGGAGCCTTGCTCCAATCACGTCGATGTCCGGCTACTCCGGTTCGGGACTCCTTTCGTCGGGTGGCGGGCCTCAAGGGTACGACTTAATTATAGAGGAACGAGGAAAGTATTCGGGCTATTTGCATTAATTCGCAATTAATTAAAAAAAATAAATTATCAATTTATTGACAATAAATTCAAATATTTGTTCCAAATTAACAAAATACAAGAATTAAACGCGAAAAATAATAATAATCGTCGACGATCTCGTCGATACGCCGTCGATACGCAGTTTTCGCCGAAAAGCAAACTTCAACGGTTTCAAAAACAAAATCCTCCGGCAAATTTCACTCAAACAATCTCAAAAAATAATTTTGTCGTCGCTCACTCAGTTAATTTAGTCAGTTAACGACAGCAACAAAATAAAGCTCCCCGCAATTCACTCAATCGCAATTGATTAACTAAATAACCAAAAAAATTAAATCTTCGCTTAATTTAATTGAAATCCCCTAATTAAATAATACTAATAATAATAATAAAAGAACGTCCTTGAAATTCAATTAATAACAATTAATTGAAATAGTTAAATATAAATCGTCGCTCAAGTCAGTTGTTATTAACTAACCCAAAAAAAAAATGACTTGTTCATAAATCGTCGCTCAATTCAATTACGTTCAGTAAATTAACACAAAAAAATTTATAAAATTCACTCGGTTCAAATTTATAGCAGTCAAATAACTAATTCATCATAATTAATTTTAAATTTTACTTTCTAAAATTTCGCCGAATTTTTGGTACTAATAATAATAAACAAAAAAAAAAATTCATTCACCGCAGTTAAATAATAGTTAAATTAATTATTCAGCACGAATCCGAAGCTCGATCAATGGACAATCGACCTCGTCGATTATCCCGGGAGTAAACGTCGAAATTACAAAAAAAAATGATAATAACAGTATTAATTGTAACTTTCATACATCAGTACACAAAGAAAAATAACAACAATGGCGGTACCGAAATACCTCGTGGGATTACTCGGTTACTGGCTGAGTCAACACAACCTTGAAATTCCTCATCGACAAATTTAATAAAAAAAAAACATTACTTGATGAATATAAATCCCACGAGCTATTTATTTACGAAACCCGTGGCACTCACCCTGGTCGAAGACGTCGCTTAATCCCGTCCGTCGATTGGCCACACCAGGTCGTACTCGGCTTCCACGTCGAACTATCTCGGACAATGAACCTCCTCGGCAAAGATACGGGGTGATTTTATTCGTCACTTGCACACGTCAACCAGCGATCACCCAACAAAAAAAACGTTGTAATAGATCGCTTCTATTAAATAAATAATTGGCGACAGCCAATTATCGTCGTAATGCCGTAATAAATTTTTGGCAAACAAATTCGCAGCTAAACACAATAGATTTCAAACGCGAGAAATTTCACGATAGTCGTTCTAATAAAGCTCAAAATCAGACAATATTAAAAAAATAACCAACAAAAATCCTCCGGATCGAAATTACATCCGCACGTGGCAAGTGGAAAACGTGGAAGAAGGAAAAATTAGCACATGTCGCATTCCTCGTCTCTTCCCCCTTTCTGGGTCCGTCGTTAGCTTTGAACTCCAGAGATGGCGCCGCAAGTCCAATTTACCAATATCGACGTTTATTGAGTGATATATATTGGCTGGAACAGTTGCTCGTTCCCGAGACAGACATCCACCCGTCGTTGATAATCTTGCAGATGATCCACGTCGTTGATCCTCGTTGGTCTCTCTTCGCGGGTTTGTGGCCGGTAGTACCATTCTCAATAATACAATACTTAACTAACTTATTCGCTAAATTAAATTCCTATTCGCAATAAATTTTGTTTCGAGCGCAATCGAGCTTCGGTCAAATTTTTTCCCACGCGAGGGCGACTCGGTCGCGGCGAATTCAATCAACGGACATTAAATAAATTTAAGAGCCCAATTTAAATTTTCTTTTAAAATTTAAATTCAAAATAAAATTATCATAAAAAGAAAATAAATAATAAACAAACGTCTTAACAGGTGGCGCTAAAAGCGGCCTGTTACACTGTAAAATAGCTAATCACTACTCTGCGAAGATATGTTGGCACGTTCTTCTTGTCGAGAGCTTGCATGATGCAGTCCCAATTAGCGGAATTAAAAGCATTTTTTAAGTTCAAGGCAGCCACCAGGCAGTACTTCTTCGTTCCACACTTCCATCTAGTTCCTGCGATTGTCTCTTTAGCCGTATTAACAACCAGGTTGATCGCGTTCAGGGTTAATCGTCCTTTCCGGAATCCATACTGCCAAGAGTGGGTCGACTACTGCATATATTCGCTGATGGATGATACGCTCAAATATCTTACCCGCCGTATCTAGCATGCAGAGTGGTCGGTAAGATGACGGTTCTTCTGGCGGTTTCTTTCCTTTAGGTAAAAGTACTAACCGTTGCTGTTTCCACTTACGAGGAAAAGTCCCCTCTTTGAGGCATGCGTTGTAAGGGTCTAGAAATAATGTTGGTGCTGCCTTTATGATGGTTTTCAAGGCTATTTTAGGGATTCCGTCCAATCCCGGCGCTTTATTATTTTCTACCCGATTACAGGCCTCCAACAATTCTTCAGTGACAGGTGGAATGTCGTCCAGTTCACCTTGCATTGACTGATAATTGAGACTGTGTTGCTGTGGAAACAGCGCAGTGACGATTTTCTGAAGGATTTGGGGACACGTAGGTGACGGCATTTGTTGTTTCTTCAGGTGCGTCATGACCACTTCATACAGCCGACCCCACACATCTTTGTCGACCTCGTATATGAGCTCTTTCCAGCATCTTCCTTTGCTCTCTTTTATGGCCTTATTAAGTTCACGACGAGCTTTTTTGTACTCTGCGATCAGCACTGCAGAGTTAGGTCGTTGATAGCCACGCTGAGATATTCTTCTCTTTCGATGACACTCTTTACGGAGGTTGCTGATATGATCATTCCACCAGTGTACCGCAGGTCTTGAATTCATAACACGTTTGCGAGGCATACTGGCATCACAAGCTTGTGTTACTCGCATCATCAGGGCCTTAGTATGTTCTTCTGCACATCCAGTCTCTATCGGATCACTATCGAGGGCTGCTGGCAATACTTCTGGGTCAAAAGATTTCACCTCCCAACCAACGGTGTTAAATTGCTTGATAGGCCCCCTGAGGTTCTGGTCGTTTGACATTTCCCAGAGTATCGTATGATGGTCACTGGCAGTGTAGATGTCCAGTACCTTTCAGTTAGAGTTACCTTTAGCAAGGCTGGTACTGACAAAAGTGACGTCTACAATCGAGCTTGCGTCACCTTTGGTGTAGGTCGGCGTATCACCACTGTTGAGCAAGACTACATCTATTGTAGAAAGAGCTTCTAGCAGCTCTCTTCCTCGTGCATTAGTCTGCTTACTGTCCCAGTCCACTGCCCAGGCGTTAAAGTCCCCGGCTATCGCCACTGGATGATGTTTCTTCGCGTCCTCGATCAGTCGACCCAAGAAGTCAGTAAACTCAGCAATTGAGAGGCTAGGTGGTGCGTAGCAGCTGTAAAAACAGATGCCATCTACTGATTCTGCTACAAAGCCAGCGCTGCCATTGGTAGCTACACTCTGGAAAGGGAGCTTACCACAAGCCCTGATCACAGCTTTCGTGGTAATATCCGTCTCCCAAGGTTGTCCAGCTAAATGTTTATATGGCTCCGATAAAAGCACAACGTCGAGCTTTAATTCCCGTACTGTCTGCATAAGCAAGTCATGCGCAGCTTCGCAGTCATTGATGTTAAGCTGCAGTATCCTCATGTTCGTTTATTTGTCAGCTTCTGGAGTGTTTCTTGGAAGACTGGGCATCGGCCAGAACCAGACCGGTGAGCAGTGTACGGAGAGCCAGGTTTTTCCGCACACAACGCACATTTCACTTCATTTGGGCATTGAGCAGCTTGATGACCTGTTTGCCCACATTTGATGCAAAGCCCAGATCGGTCGACTTCGCTTTTACATTGGGCAGTAGTGTGCCCAAAGTGCCAGCACTTATAGCATCGTAGTGGTGTCTTAACTGCTCTGACACGGCAATTTACCTAGCCAATCCTCATTTTGCCTGTCTTTCCGAGTATCTTCTGCACTATTGCTGCTGGCAATCGTACCGAAGCAGTTTGAGTATCTCTGTAGGCCGGTCGAATTTTAATGACATCTTCAAGTATTTCGTAGTCATTTTCAGCTGCCTCTTGTAAGGCCTTCCGGACATCGTCTTTAGTTGTTTCGTCGTCAATGTCCCGGATTTCAAGCTGTTCCTCTGGGCCTTTACAGATGACTTGCGCTTCTTCTTCAAGGATGCTCTTGATGGTCTTCAGCAAAGCTTGTCCTTTGTCTGCGGTCTTTCTGGAAAGCCTAATGAGCATATTCCCAACATTCGTCTTTTGAACCTTGTCAACGACGTCACGGGTCTGATCTGGTGGGACATCTTTTTTATTCCGACGCAGTATCTCGGCATATTTTGCCTTCTCAACGGGTTGAATAATTAAGGCATCTGGTTTGGTAAATTTTTGCGGTTTTTTCCGCTTAGGCTCCGGCCGAGATTTGTTCACCGGTTGTTTTGGTAACCGCTCTCTCGCTTGCTCCTTCTTCTCCTTCTTGGATTGGACCTTCTGCCATTCAGTCACCTCTTTTTTTCTGGCGTTCTGCACTGCCGTATTTTTCGGAGGGCTTGGTTTCAGGTCCTTTTTCTTCACAACTTGGCTGATCGTTGGGTAGGGAGAAGATCGATCTTTTCCCTTAGTTGACTTGCTGCTAGTTCTGCTTCTGTCTTCCGCGACTGATTCACCGTCACTTTCGGCTCCAGTGTCCATTGCTTCTTCATTCACGACAGTTGCTTGAATGCTTCTCTCCGGTGTAGTGCGAGAAGTACGTCGAACTGTTAAACGCCATTCATCATCAAGTTTCTTGAATCTCTGGAGGGCATTGGCTACACTGGTCGTCTTGGTCTTAATCTCCTTGTGGATATTGACCTTAGATTGGATGAAGTCATTTAGCTCACTGGTCAGCTTTTCAAGGCGTTCCAACGCTTGCGACCGCTTCATTTCAGCGCTTGCTTCAATCGCTGCTTGTTGAGCATGAAGCCCGTTTTCACTATTGTTGTTTTCCTGAATTTTACTCATACTTTTAAATTCACCAGCGCACTGTACGGAGTGGAGCGGGTTGTCATAACTAGGAACGGGTGTACCCTCGGAGATAGTACTCCTACCCCAGTTCCCTGAGGCCTAGCCGACACTTAGCCAGTCCCGGAATACACGGACGGACTAGACTCGCTCGGAGCGGTGAAGATTCCGATCTCTAACACTCACTGCGTACTTCCTGATTAAGGCCCGAAGTGGCTGGCTCCTGATCTACTGCTGCAACTTACACCTCGGCAGAGCAAGCTCACATCAGCCGTGACCTGCATCGTCGGAAACTACGACACGAGGTTCCGGTCACTCCCAGTGAGTCACAGCAGGGAACGATCGTCTTGTTAGGGAGACGCGCCTGGTAGCAGTTTCTCCTCTGCCCCAAGTGTGTGGGTGTGTGTGTGTATGGATGTATGTAAACCTCTCATAACTTTTGAACGGCTTGACCGATTTATTCGCGGTTGGTGCTATTCAAAAGAGCTCGACTAAACTTATATTTTCAATATACTTTGAAACGATTCGTTCCGGTAGATTTTGAGAAATCGCAAAAAAAACTAAAAAAAAATTTTTTTTTAATGGGGTTTTTTTTTAAATAACTTTTAAACGGCTTAACCGATCAATTTTCAAAACTAATCAGCCCTTAACTTTAAATAACCACGTCGATCGCCGCCAGTCCGGTCAAAATCGGTTGATTCGTTCGTGAATTATCATTGACGATAGAAAACCGAAAAAAGTGTTTTTTCAGAATTACTCCGAAATTGTTTGTTCTATCAATTTAAACTTAAAGATTCTCCATTAAGCTTAAAAAATTGCGTCGAATGCTACCAACAGCGTGAAAATCGGTTCATTTATTCAAAAGTCATTGCGATTTGAAAATTCAAAAAATAATGTTTTATCAAACGTCTATCAAACTTTTGAGCTCAAAGAGCTCAAAAACGTCATAAGTGCAATTTCAAGCGTTTAGGTATAGAATTGGCTGGAAGTTGCAGAAATGGCCTTCAGGGTCAACCATTTTTCTAATTTTTTTTTCTAAATAAATCGGCTTTTTTTTTTTTTTTTTTTTTTTACAAGTAAAAGATAAACGATTTATTTTATATTTTTTATATTTTTTTAACAATTATTTAAAACAAATACATTGGTTCTAACAAGATTGAGCTTTATTGAAATAGCAGTGAAATAACAGTGAAATAGCAAAGGGTGTAAAAAAAATTTTTTTTTTTTTTCGGAATTGACATACCTACTTTTGGCTGGAATGTCAAGAAATGCAAAAACAAATTACGTAATTAAAATTTTTTTCGACTTCTAAAAAAATTGAATTTTTCGAAACAAAATTTAAATTTTCAGAAAAATTTTTTTTCGAATTTCTGCACGTTTTAAGCAAAAATATGTCGATTCCCAGAAAAAATTTTTTCTTGTGCGCCCGGATGCTATCTGTAACGTAAGATATTTTTTATCTTCGTACATCTAGGTATTAACCTACTCAAAAAGTGCTTTCTAGGTCAAAATGTTTTTGCCTTTTCCGAAAATTATAATTGAGGTATGATTCGATAATTTTTCAGAAAATGCTAAAGTTGCTCGCAAAAATTGCAACAGTTATGAACAAATATGAGACAAAAGTGGGTTTAAAGAATTGTTATAAGCAAATGCGTTGTTTATGACATAATTTAAAATTTTTTTTTGATAACAATCTTGATGATAATCAACTATGATTTGAAAAAAAATTTTTTTATTTCTTAAAAACGCTTTTGTTAAATAACAATTTCTTTTTTACCACTTGTTATGGAAATTAAGGAACCATTTTTTTTAAATCATAATTTATCTTGGTCTTTAATATTAAAAAAAAATTCGATTATTATTTAAATTTTTATTGTTTATTTAATAAACAATCTGTTTTAAACAAATTAATTATCTTTTTGTATTTTTTTTTCTTTTTCTACTTAAAAAAAAAGTAACCATTAGTTATTAAAAAAAAAATTTATTTATATCTTTGATTAAACTTTCAATTTTCTGTTCTCTTTCATTTCACCACTCTGACCTGGTTTTTTATGTTTAATTTCATAATAACTTTTTAACTCATGGAGATACAAAGAAAAAATTAGAGACTTATTTATTCTTTATTAATTGAATAAGAAATTAAAGCCAAAATTTGAAGCTCTCACTCAATTATTTATTAAATTCATATAATTTTTTTATGAAAATAATCTTTCAGAATAATTGAGTAAGAGCGTCAAATTTTGGCTTACTTTGTTATTTGATTATTAAATAAATTAAAATATAAATAAATTTTTTTTTAAATAATACATATTAATAAATAGATACATATTTTTTAATTCTCTTTTCTTTTATTGTATATAAAAAAATGTTTTCTTTTTCCAATACTTGTCATCACTCTACATTAACCATGTAGGTTTAGAAATTTTACAAAATCTGATATTTCGAAGCTATTTCCGTCTGATTTCACTAAATTGTCTCTTTCTCCTTCGATTAATGTTTAATCATAAAATTTTTTAAATTTTTATATCTTATCTTTTTAGCAATGAACAATCAAAATAATCACTCGAAAGTGGCGGCCGACTCTAGATATGGTGCTCGTCATTATTTTCAGAAACACAAGAATATTTTTTTATACGGTCAACGCTTGGCTGATAATAACTCACGTCAAAACACTTCAAACTCCGGACAAAATAATGAAAAAAAAATAACTTTTTTTTTTATATGAGAATGATGATATCACTTTGTATCCAATATATTCAAACAAGATTATCTCGTTTCTTTGTTAGTTACAAATTTTCTAATAAATAAAGCAAGATATAGAAATGTAAAATTTTGATTAGTTTGTGCTTTATTTTACACCCTAGTTAGTGGTCGTTTATGATTTTCTAAATTATTACTAACGTCTTTTTTTAATATTTTAAAAACTCTGATTACATTTAACATCTTAACCATTTTTATTATTTATCTTATTCTTTAGGGTTATTATAGATGTTATAAGCTAAAAATATAATAGTTGTAAAGAATTTTTTAACTAATTTAACTCTTCATTCTTTTAAAAATTTGTTGAATAAATCTGGAGAAACCACTTCAAAAGATTTGATAAATTTCGAGAGACTAAGCTGATTGGAACAAACTTGATGGTGTTCAAAAGGGTTTAGCAAAACTTGGAGTTTCCCATAAGTTTGAACAAATTTAATTTTATATTATTTAACACAAACTGATCGAACTGAAAATCTTAGAAAAATTTGAAAAATTCACTTTTTCCGAATTTTTTCGACGACGATAACTCACGAACCAATTGACCAATTTTCACGTTCTTAGTAGCGATCGATGTGATTTTTTGGGCTCTAATAACTATTTTGTTTTTAAAAAAACGATCCAAAAAGAAATCTCGAAGTTATGTGAAAAAAACACTTTTTTCGAAATTTTACGTTTTCGATAACTCGAACTAATCAATCGATTTTGATGGGACTGGTGGCAATCAGCGTAGTTTTTTAAGCCTAAAAGCTTAACAAGCTTAAAAGCTTACATTCATACACACTCACACATACACACACATACATACATACAGCCGCACGGACACCATCGTGGGAATAGTCAGGGAAGCTTCCTGTGACCTTAAAACGTCGAGATCTGATGAAAACTCGATTTTCGCAAAACGGGGTAAAACCAATAACTTCCCTATTTTTGAAAATTTTCAATTTTCTTAGCGGGAAGTTAAGAATTTCTTCGGATCATGTTTAAACTGTAATTCCTAAAAAATTTTGACTAAAAAATCTAAAAACTGGAGTTTTGGAGCTTTAAAATGCATTTTTTATTTTTGCGATATAATCATTTTCTACTGAAATACAGCCCGTCAAAAATCTAAAAAAAATTTGCATTTTTTTTTTCCTCTAATTTTTGTAAGTAGGGTAAATAAAAATAAAAAAGATCGTGTGTACAGAGTACACATGTTAGAAGTGAAACTTCTTTGGCAAACTCAATTTAAAATTTATTAATTAATAGTTAATAGATTTCAAAGACAGGAACATAAATGATTTATGCATATATAGTATTGAAAAGATTAAATGAGAAAAATTTACACTAGTTATATCACATATTCTTTCAATTTATTTCTTCAATATGTGCAACATTATCTGATGGTATTTGTAATGGTATGGTTGTCACTAAATCCTTATGGTAACTAAAATATGAAACATAAGTTCTTGTTTCAAAATTTTCTAAATAACGTGTAAAAATGGCATCTATTGTGGTTCCGTATTTAGTTGTCGACATGTTAAGATTATTATTTAATTGCAGACTAAATTTTTTATATAAAAAGTTAATTAATGGTGTCGAATCATCAGATGCAAAGTTTACGTTAAAATCACCACCTAAAAGGAGAGGTATTTTATCATAATTTGTATTAGTAAGAGCAGCACCTCCATGGCTATATGCAAGTGATTATTGATGAAGAAAAGAAATAATATTGTTAAGCTTTTGATTGACAGATATAGACACTGCAGCGAAGATAATTTTTTTTCCATCAAGAGATTGACATTCAGCAATACAAATATCACCAGTTACTGTTGCTCCCAATTGCTGTGATGATGATTGCATTGCTGTCATATGAATATTTGGCGTGACAATATTACACGTATTATTATTTTCGTTAGAGTAAATTCCTACTCCTTCTGCTCGAACGTTTGGTCGTTTAAATTTTACTATACAGTTGAAATTAGGTATACTTATATCTTCAGAGTCATTTAACCAAGTTTCAGATAGAAGTACGATGTTTGAAGCCTGTATAACAGAATTTGTTAGATCCTGAGAATGACTTCGAAGACTTTGACAGTTAAGAGTTAATCCATTATTTTGGCGTATGAAATTGAGAATTTGCTTATCTATTGTTTCCAAACAGTTCATTGAAAGTCTTCGGAATTCATCTTGTAAATTAATCATTGTCGTTGATGGTCTTCTTCCATGATAAAAAGTCAAATAATTACCACTTGTAGTAATGAATAATCCTTCGATATTAGTAACTCGTGATAAAGCAACGTATACTAATGATTGAGAATGTTTCTTATCGTATTTGTAGACAATTTCAGAGTATGTGCTTCCTTGAGACTTGTGTATTGTCGTCGCACAAGCACAAACTAATGGCAGATGTAACCTTTTAACATTAATCGTTTTGTTATTATTTAGTGGTCTTGTCGACGATCTTCTTCCGATTGGTACAGCTGTTTTACTAATATTATTAGCCGCAACATGACCAGCAACTTTTTTTCTAATTTTTTCACCAGTTTTCGGCGAATCGGGAAACTCAAGCTATGCAAAAGTTATCTCTCCTGAATCATCTCGTTCAATGCATGCTAATTTTCCGACAGCGCCATTAGCTAAACCATCTGAAACATCAATATTTGTTGTTATCATATAAAAAATACCTTGTACAAATACTGTTTCATATAGTAAACCTCCAGTGTCAATAATTGACATTTTGTGCGATTTCTGTCGTACAAAAGCTTGTTGTTCTGTTGATGTGCATCCAGTATAAATGTCTTGAGCTATAGAAATATGTTTTTCTGAAGATTCATCTAAAATTTTTTTATTGTAAGTTTCGACAGCGTGGTTTTCGTTGTATAAACGTATTCCATGGGGACATTGTGAGTTGGTTTCGTCGACAGTAAAGAATCGCGATTGTATTAGTTCCAATTCATGACTTTCTAGTTGTTCACCGTTACCAATTTTGGTTAAAATTGACGAAAATAGTTGATTAGCTTGCCTCATTACTTCCACTAAAGCGTAAAATTTAAGACTTCTCCACAGAATTGGACTAACAATTGTTTGTTTTTGCTGTTTATAAATCGGCGTAGCTCTGACTGGCGGTAATTGACGCAAATCACCAATTAAAATCATGTCCAATCCTCCAAAATTAGTGTCGAAATTTCCCGTAATTTGTTTTAAGTGTTAATCAATGTGTCCAAGTAATTCAGCACTAATCATGCTTATTTCATCAATAATTATAACTTTTACAAATTTAAAGAGTGCTCGATACTGATGAGCTACTTCAATGCTTAAGGGAAGTAACTTTGAAAGAGTAATCTTGAATGCTGTATGCACCGTGGTACCATCAATTGCTACAGCGGCTTTACCAGTCGAAGCACATGCAATGTATGCATTGCATAAACCATCAGTATTTGTAAAACGATTATAAATATCCATGATAAGCCGGATAACAAATGTTTTGCCACAACCAGCTGGGCCAGTCAAGAAAATTTGAAGAGGACTTTTATTTGGAGATGATAGATGTGATATTACATGTTGTAACAGTTCAATTTGTTTGCTGTTTGACATTCTCATCAATTTACAAAAGTCTGCATTTGACATCAAATTTTCTTTTTTCTTGGCAATGGGTCCAAGTTTGTTCAGTACAGCCAAACGAATGTCAGCATTGATATCCGAATTCGCATTTTGAAACAAATGTTGATATGGATCAGGTTCAGCGCATGTGGTCGCTGCATCTTCAACATCATCATTTGCAAGATTAATATCATTACGACACAAATTGCGACAAATTTGAATTGTCTTTTGAATGTCAAGATTTGATTCAAATTCTCGTCAACGATTTAAAATCAAATCCTCGTTTTCATTATATATTTGGATGAATTTCAATTCCGACAGAATTTCTGCATCTTCGTTGCGGAAAGGAAAGTGTAAGGACACCATTTCTCTTTTATATTCGTTTAAATCTTGTGCCATATCAAAGTTACGATAGCGAATAATACGTTGTTTATTTCTCTTTAAATAAGTTCCGTTGCTCTGAACAGTATATTTTGCAACAAACTGAGCGAGTGTGACATTTTCCAAGTCTTGATGTCGCTTTTCATATTTGTCGAACCAATCATCACGCCAAATATCAGTTGAATCATCTCCAACACCCATTGCGTCTAATTCTTTTTGAGTTTTTCGGATTCTCTGCCGATCAGTAGGCCACATTGTGGGAATAGTGGTTACAACAGTGGAACATTTGGACATTGGCTCTCGTAAAAGATACCAAGATGCTTCTTGACTTGTCATCTCTACACTATTTAACATATTGACTCCGATTTTTCGAGTAACTTCAACAATATCAAACTCTGAATGTTCATTCATAATTTCGATAATGAGACGTTGAAGATGGCTCACTCCTCTATTGGTTTTATTGACGTACTCGGCGACGTAAGTGGCACAAGAATACTCTTCCGTAATAAATTGAATATCCATGTTAGACTTCACAATATTGAAAAGAAATGGATTAAATGGATTGTGCCATTTCTCATATGGCTGGCGTTTTAAAAATACTCTGGGTCTATTGATTCCAGCTCGCAATATATTATGATAGTGGTCATCTGAATGTATATCGTTGTCTTCATAAAATGCATCCATATCGAGATAGTCTTTATTTTCAAGATTTAATCTTATACTCTTGTAATGATTAGAATAATGTTGAAAATCCGGTTCTTCTTTCTGCATAGGTGATAATATAATGGTTCTTTGACAAGGCATAAAAGGAGCCTCGAACCTGCACTTCTGTGGTCTATTGGCAACAATTTTTTTAAAACACGTAAATGTGTGCTTGTGGATCTGAAGTTTCATGTTACCTGATGCTTCTTCAGATGAGACTGGAATTAAGTAATCAATTAATGCTATAGCATCAATTTTGTTATTATTTAGAGCATCCACCAGAACGTTATTCAACCATAGTAACATGTGAGCGTGTGGACTTCCGCGATGTTGGAATTCAATCCTCTTGAAGTAATCTACAACGTAATATTTCCCAAAAGGACTAAATTTTTTTGATTGCAAAATAGCAACCAAAACATTCACTAACTTGTTAAAGTGAATCGCGCAAGTTACAGCATCCTCATTAATTAAAGTCGTTTTCTCCAGATAATGCAAGTTTTCGGCAGCTTCTAGCGTAATGTCGACTCCACAATGTTTTAATTTGTACAATTTTTGAATTAAGTCCGTCCAGCCGATTTCATTAGCACTAATTGTCAAAAAATTGTTGGTTTACCAAGTTGCCTAATCATAGCAAAAAGGTCTTTTTTACGATTAGACCAATACCATGTCGAGTTTGGAATTGATCGTAGAAAAGCAAGGTTGGTTTCGATACAGTTATTAATATATTGTTCGTCCTCAATTTGTTGTCGAGTGACTGCTGTATTTTTACCAACATGTTTAAACGCAATAGTAAGAGAATCACGAACTCTTAATCGCATAATTTTCATTGCAACATATAAAAGATGATACAGTGTTACAGCTCGACGATCAGATCTTCGTAATTCACTTGAAGCTATTGTGAATGGTGTTGCCTTAACTCCTTCTCTGAAGCTCCGAAATTGACCCAAGTAAATGGATGGGAATGAAAGCTCTTCCGCATGTTCATCGAACAAAAAACTCCGTGGAGTATTTTGTTCTCCTGGTGCAATACGTAAGTATTGATCCTCATTCTATAACAGTGTATGTTGTTGAGCAGTTAAACTCTCTTCAATGGGTATGTGTTCACTTATATCTTCTAGAGGAACGTTAATTGGGATTGAGTCGTTTTCGAAAAATGATTGATCCAATGTTATTTCATACATTGTATAAAGTGGAGATTTTAACAAAAATTGTAATCAAGCTTTTATAGTACGCTTGTTAATCATACCGTGTAAATAACTGGATCTATGAATTTTTTTTCGTTTAATATGAACATTAATACAGTAATCGTCATCAACGTTTCTTGGTAGACTTTTCATCATTGTATCAACGCATACTGGAACATTAATAACTTGTCCTAAAATTCCGTACTGACTATTCACATGCCTTAAACGTCGAATCTGCATAAAAGGAAGACGAGGTGAAATGAGTCTTTCAGATAAAATATTCAATGGTGGTAAATGATCGGGGATTTGTGGATATTTAAATCCGTTATACACTGACATCATTGGAATTTTATCTTTATTCAATGATGTAAAGCACATAGTGCATAAAGCAATCTTCTCTATAGATGTAAGAGGAAGAATTGTATTTAAAATCTGTTGGTGTTGATTAGATGCAGATTGGAAATCTCTTTTAAACCACAACCTATCACAGACTGAGCAAATATGTCCGAACGGGTTATTGATGAATTTAGTCTTAAACTCTTCATGAGCTTTTTTATGATGATAAAAAGTAGAATAAGGTACACGCAAATCATTAGCCTGGAAGCCTCTCGTAACGTTGTTGATACTTGGCGTCGTTGTAGCATTTGAAATGTCTCTAATAATAAAATTTGCTACAGATAAAATTGCACCCTCTTGATCCCTAGTACACGGATTATCTGTTGAAAAGGTTTCAGTAGATGGAGCATTTAGTACTGAGTTTTTAAGGACCATCGTAGGTTTTTTTCGAGCTCTATACTGACGACTACGGTCGGCTGGTGTTCTTGACGTTTTTGGTAAATCCGGAAGAGAATTTTCTTGATGTATTTCAGCTTGAACATCAATCGACGTAGAGCAGGTTGGCTCTGAAATTGCAGAATTTTTTAGGGCCTTCTTCCGAGCTCTATATTAACGAGTACGTTCTGCTGGTGTTTTACGTTTTTTTCTAGGTGACATCGGAGTGCAGCTAATAGATTGTTGATCAATGTATGTAGTTAAATTTTCTGAAAATAAAATAAAATTAGAAATTTTCGAATTTACTACACATGCGCTATGTTAAATAGTAATTTTATTTAAACACTAAACTAAAATAAAAAGAATTTATAATTTTATTTTTTGAAATTTTTAATTACTAAAAAAAAATTTAATAACATTAAAAATAGATAATAAACTCAATTAATGACAGGCAACAGTGATAGTATAAATATTATATAGAATGCAATATAGAGAATGTAGGTTATACATGGTACTTTGCGCATATTCATGTGATCAAAATAAAAAGAAAAATGTAATTATTAAAATAATTAATTATTCAATTAAATATTAAAAAATAAATATATTATTAACATTACATCAGTTAAATAATGTATACTGAAAGTGACGTCATCCCCCTTCCACCACATTGGAGGTCCACCCTCTAGTCTCAAGGACCGATAGTGAGGGATGAGAGTACAGGCGGGCCTTGTACTTACCCCCACCCTTGGGGTAACTCTAGGACCCCAGCAACGAGGGAGGATGGTGGCACTTCCGAGAGGATCCCCAATTCGTACACTTCGGTTATCGTCATTCTATTGTCCCGTATATTATTGTACCCTTTGAGTCATATCCATTTGTATAATCTCAATATTGTTAATAAACGTCTTGTAAACGAATAACGCGTTTCTTACAGCTTCAGAAGTGGGATAAAGAACGGTCATTATTCGCGAGTATTAATAAATATTATTGTGAATAGTGATTGTGTAGTGCGATTAACACAGTGTTAAATTAGTGGATAACTATTGAGTGGAATAGATTAATCAGTGTTAATAATGGCTCGTTCACGTGATAGAAGAGTGCGTTCACGTTCTCGCAGTCGATCGCGAGATACGTCACCGCGAGTGGAGCATCGAAGTAGATCATCGCGAAGTTCGCGAAGACAGCACAGACACTCGCGGAGTGACCGAAGATCGCCAGAGTGGCAACGGGCGCTTCACCAATTGATCGAAACAGTGAAAATTGTGGTGGATCGACCAGCACCACGAGCATCGAAAAATACTGAGGGGAAGACACTTATCCCGAAGTTCGATCCCCAGGAGAAAAATCAAACAATCGATGTTTGGATTCACCGAGTCGAGGAATTGCAGAAAATCCATGGCTGGGACGACACGACCGTCGCAACTCTTGCCATGGACAACCTAAAGGGCATCGCGAGGACTTGGTATGAAGGTCTACCAAGTATTACGTTCACCTGGACCGAATGGAAAGAACAGCTGAAGTCAGCGTTCACGGACCACACTGAATTACCCGAGCGATTGACTACGATGCTAGCTAGAATAAAAGGCAAAGATGAACCGATGATGCAGTATTACTTTGCAAAACTGGCACTGGTCACATCGTGCAATATCCAGCGTAAAGAAGCAGCAGCATGTATAGCACACGGAATAACGAATTATTCCTTGAGGATGACCATCAAAAGAAATGATTTCCAGACAATAGAAGAGTTGAGAGTCTTCTTGAGCAAAGCAGAGGAATTGCCGGATAACCGTGGTGATAAGAACCATAGCAAAAACCACCACGAGCGGCGACATTCCACCGGACAACAGCGGAATTCCTCTCGTTTCCATCAATCGGCAGAGAAATCACGTCAGGTTTCAATCAAGCAGGAGAAACGAGAATCGACCCAAAGGTCAGCGGCACCGGCAACAAAATCAGCGGATTCAGTTGAATGTTACCGATGCCATAAAACTGGACACATCGCCAGGCATTGTCCAGAAAATAAAACGGTAAATAAGGAGAAAAAGGTTCTGAGCATAGGAACAACTCAGCCACGGACGGAAGACGGGAGATTCCAGGAGGCGGTTGTCAACGGCACCTCACTCAAGGCGTACGTGGACGCCGAGAGTCAGTGTGTCACCCTAAGGAAGGAAGAGGCTGACACCATGCAGCTGGAGTTGCAGCCGACGGAAGTAGTGCTGCGAGGTTACGGAGGAGGTATTGTCCGGCCGTATGTAGTTGCCGAAGCCAAATTGAAAATTGATTTGGCCGAAGGAATCATCGAGATCCATGTCGTACCCAACGACCTCCAAAATGTACCACTTATTGTGGGACAACCATTTTTAGATCTACCAGGAGTCACCATGGTCCAGAAGGATGGGCGCTTGCGGCTGTTTGACAAAACAGTGGCTCATCTACCAGAAATGGAGAAACTTCCCCCGCAGAAAATAGCGCTATGGGCTAAAGAGACGACGGTCATACCACCGAAGCATGCAGCTAACATCGAGGTTAAGGTGAGAAGTAAAATTATTGGTGATTTATATGTAGAGCTAAGCGTACGTGGTAAAGAAGGTCGGGAACATTGTATCCCAAGAAGCATGTTAAATACAGAAACTGGGATGCTCCCAGTCGTTAATTTGTCTGATAGACCGTTAATTATTTATCGAGATAAAATAATCGCCAGGGCTGAGCGTGCTCGGGAGGAGTCCTTAGAAGAGAGTAACATTAGAATAATGATGCGTACAGTAAAAACAGAACCTCAAAACGATTTACCGCGTGATCAAATCTTAACCGGTCCGGAAGTATCTCCATCTGAAAAAGATGCGTTGTATGATTTGTTAGACAAATATCGCGATTGCTTTGCATCTAATGTGTCCGAACTAGGTCACACTCGGGCAGCGGAGATAAATATTGAATTGAACAGTAATTCTGTAGTAACTTATAGGCCCTACCGATTATCATACGCGGAACGTGAGAAAGTACGCGGCATAGTCGACGAGCTAAAAGAAAATAACATCATTCAAGAGTCGAATTCTCCGTTTGCCAGTCCCATTCTCTTAGTCCGGGAAAAGAACGGTGAGGTTAGAATGTGCGTTGATTATCGAGCCTTAAATGCTATAACAAAGAAAGACAGGCATCCGCTGCCGTTAATTGACGATCAACTCGATAGGCTACAGGGAAACTCTTTCTTTACAATATTAGACTTGTTTTCGGGATATTACCAAATACCCGTCGCGGAAAGTTCCATCGAGAAAACAGCGTTTGTCACGCCCGATGGGCAATACGAGTTCCTTCGAATGCCGTTTGGGTTAGCCAATGCACCCGCTGTGTTCCAGAGGATGATAAATCAGGTCATAAATCCCTTACGCGGAACTATTTGCGTCTTAGCACATATGGACGACATCTTGATTCCATCAAAGAACGTTGAGTCTGGGTTACATGCGTTGAAGCTTGTGTTACAAGCGCTGCGGGAAGCGAACTTAACTCTCAAGTTGAGTAAATGCATGTTTTTACAGTCGAAGGTCGATTACTTGGGTTACGAAGTAACGAGTCAGGGAATTAGGCCGGGTGGCCATAAAATCGAGGCTGTTTCCAAAATTCAAGTACCTCACGATGTTCACAGTGTAAGAAGATTTATTGGCCTAGCCAGTTATTTTAGGAAATTTATCGAAAACTTTGCCATAATAGCTAGACCACTTACACTGTTGACAAAGAAATCTGAGGCTTGGCGTTGGGAAAATGAACAACAAGAGGCCTTCGACACTTTAAAAAACAAATTAGTTTCGAGGCCTGTACTAGCGTTGTACAAGCCTGGCGCGGAAACAGAATTACATACAGATACTAGTAAACTTGGGTTAAGCGGAATATTGTTACAACACCAAGGCGATGGTGCCATAAAACCTATTGCTTATTTTAGTAGACAAACAAACAAAGACGAACAAAAATACCATTCTTACGAACTAGAAACTCTTGCAGTCATAAGCAGTCTACAGAGGTATCGGGTTTATCTATATGGTTTCCGGTTCAAAATTGTTAGTGACTGTAGCGCACTGCGGGCCACCTTCTTAAAAAGAGACTTATTGCCGCGCGTCGCCAGATGGTGGATTCAATTGTTAGAATATGACTGTTACATTGAATACCGAGCCGGAGTAAAAATGCCTCATGCTGATGCACTTAGCCGTAGCCCGTACGAACCGGGTGAGATGTCCGCTAACATCGAAGACATTGGGTTATTGCACATCGAATTAGGTGATTGGCTATTATGCGTGCAATTACAAGACCCGAAATTGAAACGTATTCACGAGGCACTAAGTCACAACAACTCTGATGACGCGTGCCGACAGATTCATAATGATTATGTATTAAAAGAAAATCGCGTATTCCGAAAGGAAGCGGGTGGACTTAGGTGGGCCGTACCACGAGCGGCAAGACAACGTATTGTCAAAATTTGTCACGACGATATAGGACACCCAGGGGTTGAGAAAACTTTGAATAAATTGCGGGCAGATTATTGGTTTCCGTATAGCAAACGTTACGTTAAAGAGTACATTTCTTCGTGTTTAGAGTGTCTGTATAATAAGGGTCCCAGCGGGAAGCAGCCAGGTCATTTGTACCCGATAGAAAAGGTCGCCAAGGCAATGGACACTGTACACATCGACCATTTGGGCCCCTTTGTGTTAAGTACAAATAAAAATACACAGATTCTTGTAGTAGTAGATTCCTTCACTAAGTTTACATTTGCCAAGGCCGTTAAGAATACGCAGGTTGGGCCCGTTATACGAATGCTGGAGAGCATTAAAGAGTTTTTCGGGTTCCCACGGCGAATTATTAGCGACCGAGGTACAGCATTTATGAGTCACAAATTTAAAGATTTCTGTCGGGAAAATGGTATAGTACATGTGGCTACTGCCGTGGCAACTCCAAGGGCAAATGGTCAGGTAGAACGTTATAATAGGACAATTTTAAGCATGTTATCAGCGAGCGCTAGGGATGACCGACGGTGGGATCAGGAATTGCCGAACGTTGTTTGGGGAATAAATAATACTATCAATAAAGCCACGGGTAAATATCCCTCTGAATTACTATTAGGGTTTCGACCGCGGAACGCTGCTGAGTCGCGCATTCTTAATGCGATAGGGAACGATTCTGACGATCCTGTTGATCGCGAGCAGTCTCGAGAAGAGGCAGCTGAGGCGATCCGACGCTCACAGCAAGAGCAGCAGGAGCGTTATAATCTCAAAAGGGCCCCTCCTCGGTTGTTTAATTGTGGCGATTTAGTACTAGTTAGACGAATAATTAGTAGTAATGACGGGTCAAGTAAAAAGTTACTACCTAAGTACGCTGGGCCATATAAAATTACCAAAGTTCTGGACAACGATCGTTACGTTGTCGAGGACGTGCCAGGTGCCCCTAGGTCACAGAAACCATACACCGGCGTGCATCCGGGCGAGAAGCTGAAACTGTATGTCACTGGGGTCAACAACGCCGACTCTGAGCACAGCAGTGGCGAAGACACTCCACCTGCTAGTCCACCGGGTATGCACCAACCTATTATCAATAAGGATCAGGTTGTGGATAGAGCAAATGAGAAACTGAGGCTGGCTAAGGACGGCCGAATGGTAGCTGAGATGAGTCGTGTGATCGTTGAACGATCGGGCGGTCATGTAATGACCGGACGACGACTCCAACGTCCTGGTAGTTGCGTTCAGAAACTGCGAAGATTGCTAGTCGATCAAGCGCCAGTGGCGGTGGTTTCTGCGCACTACTAGTGGTTAGTGACGGATGTCACGTGCATGTGGTCGTCAGTAAGCACTGACGATGTCATTGGGCCCAGCTTATTGCATGTAATGAAGACGAATGAGCATGAATACGACCTGTTTATTTGCATGACCACAGTTGTATTATTGTCGAAATTAACACCCATTATTATTGAGCACAGGTAAAAGACAAGTAACAAGGAGCATGGCGGCGGCTGGCACAAGCATGAAGGTAGACACCCCTTCACGAGGACGTGAATAACGTCAGGCTGGCCAACTGAAAGTGACGTCATCCCCCTTCCACCACATTGGAGGTCCACCCTCTAGTCTCAAGGACCGATAGTGAGGGATGAGAGTACAGGCGGGCCTTGTACTTACCCCCACCCTTGGCGTAACTCTAGGACCCCAGCAACGAGGGAGGATCGTGGTACTTCCGAGAGGATCCCCAATTCGTACACTTCGGTTATCGTCATTCTATTGTCCCGTATATTATTGTACCCTTTGAGTCATATCCATTTGTATAATCTCAATATTGTTAATAAACGTCTTGTAAACGAATAACGCGTTTCTTACAATACCTTACTTGATATACATTTATTTCGAATATAATGATAAGTATTAATGAGAAAAGAAATAAATAAAGTATTACTTACTGCGAACAACTGCTTGATCAACAAGGATTTCTTGTTAACTGTCAACGAACAATAAATATTTACCACTAGTTACTATAAAAATATCTGAATGAATAAAACAGTATAAACAAACACAAGGTTATAAAATACATAATAATAATAATATTTAAGAGCAGTGTACCTACAGTCTAAAATACAATGCATGCGCACATGAAAATAACATTTCTATAGTGTAAAAGTATAGTTTTCCTTTATATCTTTATCTTTTTCTCTCCGATTACGTACATATATGCGTCCTTTAATGTGACACTCATATTATGATTATTGTGACGCTCATATTATTATTATTGTGATGCGACCTTGAAATTTTACCCTCAACGTGCGCAAAGAAGTTTCACTTCAAAAATCATGATTTATCAATATAATTTTCTAATTCGTCACCTGATCGAATTTCTATTAGATAATTTTATGAAAGCTCTCTTGACTATGCTGTATACTGCCCATCACATAAAAATCGATTGATTTGTATGAAAGTTGCTGACGTTTAAATATATTTAAATAAGTCTTTTATTAAATACAAACTTTACTTCTGAGTTCGAAGAGTTCAAAAACGTATAGTTTTCTTTTGGATCTTTGAGCGTTTAAAATATCTGTAAAACCATGTTTTAAGGTCAAAAACGTCATCAATTTTGTAATTTAAAGTTCTTTGCATTTAAAATTAGCAGGAAGTTGTTGGGATAGCGTGTAGGGTCAACCGTTTTACTAAATTGTTATTTTTATAATTACAAGGATAAAAAACTTTTTATGAATATTAAAATTTGCCCCCATAATAATATAATTTATTAATTTTCACAGGAAAGTGGACGACTTAGGTTATAATAATGAAAATGACAGAATTATTATTTACTTGAGCGAGATTTTGACCATTTTCTTGCGAAAATCAACAGAATTTTTTTATATTCTACATCATTCAAATAATAGTGAAATTCACAATTTTATTTTATTTATTAAACATATTTAATATCTATACGCAAAAATATTATTAAAATTAAAAATATTCAATAAGGTATAATGATTTCTTGATAAAAATCGATTTTGACCTATTGTTCTATGAAATATACGTTAAAAATTTTGCACAATAACTTTGAATTAAATTTATCATACTTTTTAAAATATTAATTCATAATAATAAAAAATTATTGAAAATTACATTTGGAGTGTACACTTTTTATTGTAATTTTTTAGCATTAAAAAATTTTTTTTTCTCCATACACATTTCAAGTTTATCAATGTCAATAATTTCTTCTTTTTCTTTGCCTAGCAACTTCGTGTATTGCAGATTTATGAATATTGCAGACTTACATAAACTTTGCCATTTTTAATCAACTGATCTGTAATTCATAAATGATTAAATTATTTGTATAAATAAAATTTATGATGATTTTTTTTCCGCCTCCGTCAGCCTGATAGTTTGTATTTTATCTTTCCTTATATTTGGCAGATAATACCAAACATGAGTTTCCAGGACGCACCAATCGAGGAAGTGGATGTCGGAATATGAAAAAATGACATAAAAACGAATCATTTATTTTTAAAAATATATTTATTTATTACGGTAATTTAATTGTTGATTAATTATTTCATTATTGTTAAAATTGATGAAACTAGAGTATCACTTTTTCATAATAATTTACGTCCCAAAAAAAATTTTTTTTTTCTTTATATTGTATATAGTAAAAAATACTGTGTAAAATCAACACAATTTTTATATTAAATACGGTCCGCTCAAAATTTATGTTGGAATTTGACACACTTTGTGTTATTTTAACAAAAAAAATTTTTAAAATAGCCCGTATTTACGCAAATACACAATATATTTTATTTTGTAGATTTTACAATTATTGCACTTCTACTTTCATTCTATCAAAATATTTTTTTGTAATACCAACGGCGAAACTTGGATTTTCGAGCTATAATTAGGAGAGGTAAAATGAATGATATCTGGTCATCTATAGTTGAGTCTACTTTTCACGCACACGTAAGGATAAGTGACATCGCTCTTTCTCTATCTGTCTCTACATTCCCGCATGGATGCTAAAAAGTACTATAAGATATTTAGTTTCGTTTATTTCTACAATCATCCACCAGGGAGACTATGAATCGAAAAAAAAAAATCTTGGCGACAAGTCGATTCTTGCAAACAATTTTACTAATATTTTAGTTTGTCATTTATTTACGCGTGACAGTTCATAAAATAATAACATTTTATTTGCATCCTCTCAAATCCGGGTTTCGCCGTTGCTATTACAAAAAATTTTGTTCGATACAAATCCGCAAAGGTTGGTATTTTGGTAATAAACTTGAAGTGATGACACTCGCCTGAGATTATAAATACATTCTCAACAAAACCGAGTACGTTGTTATCGGTCGAGCGAAGCGAGAATTTTGTCATCAATAAATAACCCACAACGTTCAATTTGAATATCTTCATGTTCTTCGAGTCTATCGAGTGAATTTGCTTCATTATTTTTACCGTAAACCATTGCAGGATTATGGCTATTTCTTTATGGATACAAAATTTTCTTTACATTATCTTTTTTTGTTTTGTCTGTTCTCCATTTACATGCGTTCTTAAAGTTCGATGCAGTTAAAAGAAGACGAAGAATGGTATGCCATTTTTCGCACTCAGCTTGATCAATCGTCTCTCGTTCTAACTTAACACGATCATTTTGAAGCTACTGTAATTTTTCTTGGTGCTTAGCGAGTAAGTTTTGATATTTATTTGGAGTAATTGCTGTACCCGCTTTTGGTCCATAGTAGCAATCTTGTGTACCATTGCCTTTTTTGCAGTAACGACCTTGAGAACCTTATTCGGTATAGCGACGATAGCCATATTCTACTTTTTCTTTTCTTTTCTTTTCTAAAGTTACCAATCGTTCAGGAATACCGTTTTATGCCACGCGAATTACTTTAAAATTCCACGCGAATTGAGTACCCAACTAATTTGCAAAAATCTATTCGCTTACCACCGACTTTTGTAGCTATAATGTTATTGGCGCATTCAGCTGGATTATTACTCGAATTTAATAGTACATCTCCTGGAACTGATTGACATCGAGCAAAGTATCCGAGTATTGTATTCCAGACATTCAATTTGATTAAGTCAGGTACGTGATTGGTTGCCGGATTTTTATCACAATAATTATGTTTACAATTTTCATGTCGTCCAAAAGCATGGAATGGCATATTTTCTAAATCTTCGATTATCTTAACTTTTGTTTTAAAGGCATTGTTAGTGGACATTATTTGACGAGCAGCTTGTCGAATTGCTTTTGAACTTCGTTTACCAGCTTCCTCAGTGGCATATTGAAGATTTTCTTCGTTTTTTAGCTGGCTTGATTTTTCAACTTTTCTCAAGTTTGTTGATAATCTACGAAGCATGTGATTCATACAATTTATTCTTTCCACTTCAACATCATGTGTTTTATATACATTGTGATCGCACAGTTTTTGATGTACACTACTATCACCATCGGTCACAATATTTTTAAATATCAAATTATACTTTTCAACACTAGTTTGGAATCGTTCTAAAATCATATCTGATTCCATTCGTGTTGAAGCTAGGTTAGGTGACTGATTCTGCCAACAAAAATGATACGGTTGTTTTCCGACTTTACACTGTGAACATCTTTTATTAGCTACTCCAACATCTAATCCTTTGTTGTAATACTTTGTAATACATTGTTAATGTATTGATCCAGGACAAGAGCAGCTCCAGATGATGAATTATATAATCCTGAAGCATAACTTCTTTTGAGATAGGTGCCGTCGGTTATAACTGTCGTACACGGTATGCCATCTTTAGTAACACGTCCTTCATCGCAAGCTCTCTGCTTAGATTCTTTAGCAGCTTCAGTCATTGAATGAACTGCTGTTTTTGTTAAATAACAACCTGCAACAGTCTCAGCTACAGAGTATGATTGATAGTTATGACATAGTAAATCTGCAGCTGTTAATAACCCTTCCAGCTGATAAAATCCAATGCCACTACTTATACAACCTTATACAATGCTATCTTATCATTAGTACGTGCAATATCATTTGATTGTCGTTTACTAAGAACCATAAATTCAAATTCACACGCAGAGCATTCGTATAAAATTGAACATTGTAAGCCATTCATTATTGGCCCAATGTAATTAAGGCAGCAGTTCAACTGTCGACATCCTTCATGAAACGAAGCAAGGCGATGTTCATAAAATGATTGATTAAGTTGTTTTGTTAAGTATTCCACATCAACTATCAATTTTTTGTGAGCATTACGTACAAAAGAGCTACGTGGACGCTTTTTTCTTTTCTTCTTTTTTTTTTTGGTTTTTGATGACGGTTTATTACTATCTAAATCAGTTAATAGTTTTTTGATATTTGCATCATTTTTTCCACTGTTTGATGAATTATTAACCGTAGGATCATTTGGAACACTGTCCGGTGAAGAATTTACAGTAGGATTCATAGGTTGATTACTTAATGACGTAACATCCGATGAATTTTCTGCTACATTTTCCTCTAAATTTGTTAAATACGATTTTAAAATTTCAGATAGTATATCTCTCCATAGTCCTTCGACATTGTAAATTTGGTCATTAGCTTTACAATTATTTATTTCAATGGTAGCTAGTAGGTAGATATTTCTTTGTGCATCTGTATTTTCCTCACAAATCGACATATTTGTAACAATCATGATCAATAATTGTTCTAAATTATCAAAACAACAAACAAGATGTACCATCTGCATCAACAGTGCCTGATTCATTTCGACTGTGTGAATCGAATAAATAATATAAACCATCACAAGAAATAATTGCTACTGAAACGTTATTCATTGTCAGTATTGCGTTTATATTATTTCCTTGAAACATCTCAGGTCGTTGCTACAGTGACATAAGCTCTGCATCAGGAGTGTTAAAACATTTTCCATAAAAAGTTTCCTTAACTGTAAAGATACAACTAAAATTTGGGAAAATATATACTTCATTACAAAGCTTATGAACTTCCAAATAATATTGATCAATAGGTCCTCCATCAACAGGAGGATTATCCCGTTAAGACTTGCTAGCCTCATAAAGATAATCTCCAACTTCAAGTACGATATCAATAATTCCGGACTTCCAAGTTTCAATTGGAATAAAAGTTGCCGTTGCTATGGCAGAAGCAGCTATCGCAGTACATTGGTTACCAGCAGACATTCCAAATTGAGGAATAGCTTGATTTATACTACCTCTCATAATACTATGAGGCTTTTCTTTGTATGAACAATGCGGTTCAGGTTCTGACGAAGGCAGGCTATCGTTCGAATTCTCAATATTAATGTTAATATTTCAATTACCATTGTCATTATCAACTATCATTGTCGTGATTCCTACAGTTACTTCGTTAACATCGTTATAACTATTAACGGTGGGTGTCTGCGGATCACTGTTTGGTTGTGAATCACTAATGTCTTCTTCAGAAATTTGTGACTTTTCACTCTCTTCATAATTATCTGAAACATTATCAATCACTGTAAATTGGGAAGGGTACTTACCATTTTCTGCCACTGGTAATTTATTTTGGGGTTTTTCGGCTCGGCTCCTTACTAACCTAGAAAATATAAATAATTCGAAAATGAAGTGTGAGTTCTACAAGATCGTTTAATTTTTTTGTTAATTACACAAGCACACCAAAAAAATGGTTTGTGTATTTCATCAGAACAACATGGAATTATGTATTTCGATGCACTGAATCCGAATTTGAAGATTATGTAGCTGGTAAATTCTCTAAAATCGGAATAAATCTCGAAAAACTGCTAAAAATCGCTAAAAAATTACAACTATGCTAGCGACATAAAATTTCTGAATCTAGATCAAGTTTGTCCTCATGTAGTTTGATGGGATAAATGCAAATCTGAAGTTGGTTTGGCTTGTACACCCTTCAACTTAGAAAAAATTACAAAAAAACGCTAAAAATAGCAACAAATCATAAGAAATAGTCATAAAGTAGTAAATAATATCAAAAAACAGTATTGTTCTTACTAGCAGTAATGAACTATAAATATTATTTTTTTGAAATTATACTATGAAATCTATAGATTGTAATAAAATAAAAAAAAAAAGACTTTTCTTAATTTTACACCGTTCTTCACTTGTATCGAGCTTTTATGTCTACACGGAGAAAATTAAATGTTAGGGGTTATCATACTAAATTTGTAGCTCCAATCATCTAGGATTATTAAAAAATTTTTCAATGCAAAGATGGTTACTGTTATTATGTTTATATGATAACATTTTCCATTTTTCATAGTAACAGTTACAGTCAGCATGATAACTGTCACTATCAAGATGGTTATAGTTACTATCAGGATGATAATATTTACTATCAAGGATAGTAATTAATATTATTGAATTCTATGAAAAAATTGATCAAAAATTCAATAATTTTCAAGTACACGGAAAGAAAATTATAGGTACTTTTCAATTCATCACGAGAATAGTTTTCATAATCATATAGAAATTTTTCCTATACTGCTATAAAAATAGTTTCCATGATAGTATTGGAATGATTCCTATAATAGTATGCAAACATTCAATGTTTACTGTCACTGCAAAGATCTTGACTTGAATTTGTGTCTTTTCAAGGTTTTATATCATTCTCACCGATAGTCAAGTTATTATGATAAGTATTTAGTCTGCATTTGAAAATGCTCTGTCTCTAGATACATAATGAAGAAATGACCTTGTATCTTGTGTACCAGTGACATTTTTAATGATATAAGCTCATCCCGATGTTACACTTATCAAGACCTTTCATTTGAGTACCCACATCAATTTTTCACATACTTTATATATTTATATATTTCACAAATACCATATGTATAAAATATATAAAAAATGCCATGTGCGTACTCAAGTGAAAGGTCTCGATGAGTGTAACATCTGAATGAGCTTATATATCTTTAAGAACATCAATGGTTAAGAAAGTACAGTGCAATTTAACAAGAGTCATTGTTTAATAAAGCAAAATTTTATTTATTTATGGTTCACGGCTCCTATAAATTATGGAAACAATTCGTGTAAATATAGGAACCACTCCATTAATTTGTATCAGAACTATTTCCATAATTGTTGGAAGCGATCTTATAAATTTTAGGAACACTCACTAATATTATGGGCGTCATTCCCATAATCATAGTAATTATTTCTACAATCAATATAAGAACTAATCCCATAAATTAATAAGAAAAATCTGGAAAGCGGTTGACCCTAAAAGCCTTCCCTGCAACTTCCCGCCAATTCCATAGCTAAACGCTTGAAATTGCACTTACGACGTTTCAGAACTCTTCGAGCTCAAAAATACAATTTGTGTGTTATTTTGAGCTCTCCGAGCTCAAAAAAATAGCTTTTGTATGCTCTTGAGCTCAAAAAGCTGATAGAAGTTCAATGAAACAGTATTTTTTGAATTTTCAAACTGCAATAATTTCTAAATGAATAAATCGATTTTCATGCGATTGGCAGTATTTCACGCACTTTTTCAGAATCTATGATAAACTTTTGAATACGAAATGATCAAACCGAAAATCTTAGAGAAATTTGAAAAATTCACTTTTTCCGAATTTTTTCGACAACGATAACTCACGAAAAAATCAACCAATTTTCACGTTCTTGGTGACGATCGACGTAATTTTTTGGGCTCTAATAATTATTTTATTTCGTCAAAAACAATCCGGAAAGAAATGTCGAAGTTATGTGAAAAAAACACTTTTTTCGTTTTCGATAACTCTCGAACGAATTAACCGATTTTGATAGGACTGGTGGCAATCGACGTGGTTTTTTGAGCTTAAGAGTAAATTAGTTTTTGGAATTGATCGGTCGAGCCGTTTAAAAGTTATTTCGAAAAAATGATTTTTTAAATATTTTATTTTTGAGATTTCTCAAAATCTAGCGGACTGAATCGATTCAAATTTTTACGAAATTTAATGGCAATGATACTCTTTGGAACGCCACCTATTTCGATCCGATCAGCCGAGCCGTTCAAAAGTTATAAGAGGTTTACATACATACACACACACACACACACACACACACACACACACACACACACACACACATACACACACACACACACACACACACACACCTTTGAGCGAATTAACCAGTGGATGGACACAGTAAATCTACAACTTGCTAAACAGAAGACCGAGGCTGTACTTATCACTAGCAGATAAGTGGTGGAAACGATCAATCTAAACGTCGGAGACCAAGAAATCACATCCCAACCATTTATTCGATATCTGGGAGTGATGCTTGATGCCCGACTTAACTTCAAGCAACAGGTTAAATACGTGACCGCCAAAGCATCAGCAGTAGTAGCTAACCTAGTACGATTGATGCCCAACATCGGTGGCCGGAAGCAGACAAGGAGGTCATTGCTATCATCAGTAGTTACATCGGTCCTCACATATGGTATATCCATTTGGGCCGACGCACTTGAGATCCAAGAATCATGGAGGAAAACATGTCCAGTTTACCGACTGAGCGCGCTAAGAGTAGCCAGCGCCTTTCGAACAATATCAGAGGAAGCAGTGTGTGTCATTTCCAGAACTTTGCCGCTCAGAGTCCTAGCTGAGGAAAGACGGAACCTTTACCCACGAAAGAGGACAACCACACTAAATGCCGAGGAACTCAGAGCTAAAGAACGGCAGAACAGCATTGCACGATGGCAATCGCAGTGGGACGCCGCGACAACAGGGAGATGGACACACTGTCTCATACCAAAGATCGGCGTTTGGCTAAACCGAAGTCATGGCGAAGTCAATTACTATCTGACGCAGTTGTTGTCAGGACATGGATGTTTTCGGACGTATCTTCACCGCTTCAAGCATGATGATCCACCGGAGTGCCCGTCCTGCCCAGGAATCAATGAAGACGAGGAGTACGTTTTCTTTGAGTGCCCACGATTTTACCCACAGCGAGATGAGCTGGAGATGATCCTAAAGAAGAAAATCCAACCAGAGACAATAGTAGCAGCAATGTTGTCATCAAGAGCCTCCTGGAACGCCATCAGCACATTCGCAACAGAAGTCCTCATAGACTTGCGTTCCATCGAAAGAAGAAGAGCAAATGACAACAACTAGAAGAAAGGTAAAATAACACCTTAGCTACCAGAAGAAAGAGCAGTAGCTAGATCTTCCCCTCACGAAGTAATGCCTAACAGCGGTTTCCATGAGGGATTAGGGGAAAGAGGAAAAGGGGTTTAGGGTTTAGTGGGTAGGGACGCTAGCCTCTAGTTTTAGTATGACACTGCGTCGAGTCGCCACATATCCAGGCCAAACAACTATGCCTAGAATCCGTAAAAGGATTCCCCCCCCCCTTAAAACAAAAAAAAAAAAAAAAATACACACACATTTCTGCAATCATCTAGATAGTATTCACTACCATCGGGTTTATGGTAAAATTTTTCACCATAAGTAGATAGTAACTGCTATAGCTTTCCAACAAGTCAATTTGATCGGTCAAGATGTTCACACACACACACACACACACACGATTTTTTTAAAATCATTGATTTTAATTGCGGAAAATTGAAAATTTCCCCAAAAAATAGCCTCTCGATTTAAAGTACTCTCCAAATAAATTTAAAAATTTTCTCTTTGACTAATACGTAAATTTATATTTTTAGAAATAGGGACAAAAATTGTAAGAGAATTATTTCTTATGAATTTTCAAGAAAATTTCAAAGAAATTGAAAGAATTAATATTTCCCAGTAACTATATCATTAAAAAATGATGAATTTTTTAATAAGATAATAATTTTTTTAATTTTTAGATGTTTAATCTGAACAAAAACAGTTTTACTGTAAAAAAATCGCGCCAAGTCCACGTCCATAAAACTATTAAGAAAAAAAAATTTGTTTTTTTTTTTACAAAAAGATATAAAATAAAAAAATTAAAAAATCCAAGTAACCGATATGATTGTTTATGATTTTCGGAAATTAAAAAAAAATTCGTTGTAAATTTAAAAATTAAAAAAAAAATTTTGTAACGTATTTAGTGTGCGCGGTTGTAAAATATTTTAATACTTTTAATGATATTCGTAAAATCTATTTACTAGACTTTAAAAAAATTGAAATACACAATGACGCACACCAAGTACGTTCCAAAAATTTTTTTAAAATTTTTAAATTTACAACAAAATTTTTTTTAATTTCCGAAAATCATAAACAATCATATCGGTTACTTGGATTTTTTAATTTTTTTATTTTATATCTTTTTGTTAAGAAAAAAACAAATTTTTTTTTCTTAATAGTTTTATGAACGTGGACTTGGCGCGATTTTTTTACAGTGAAACTGTTTTTGTTCAGATTTTAGTATTTTTCGTAATTATAATAAAAATTAACAATTGGTACTAACTTAAATCTCGCGTTGGCTGCATTTTTTATAGCAAACTATCCTCTTGAAGCTAGTTTATGTAAAAATAATTCCAGCGCACCCTGGCGAGATTAGATGCAAGCTGTGAAATTTATTTTTTTAACTGTAGTTTCCCATCTATTTGAGGATTACCATGCATTCTCGAATTATTTAGTCTGTGGCATGTCACTTTTTACATAAAAAAAAAGTCAGGATCGAAATTTTTGAGCTTGCTATAGTTTGTGCTGATAAAATTTAATAATTTCAAGTAAATTAATGGTTATAATTGAATATAATTAATTGATATCAGTAAAATAAAGTATGAATTACTGTTATAATATAAAATTTAGGAACAAGAAGTACCGTCGAATCAAATAAAATTTTGGAACCTCGAAATACCGTTCTGCTTACAGTAAACATAGTCGGTAGTCTGGCGCTCCGTTGACAACGGATTTGAACGGAACTTGGCGCCAGATTCTACCGAATCTGTGGATCAGATTTATCTCGAAAACAATTAATTATTTTATGGATAATTCTATAAACAAATAATTCTATGGATATGACTGAGAAGACTCGATTTGTAGGAAATGATATTTCATATAAAAACATATAATAAAGTTATCCTCTAAAATCAGTGGTTTACAAAAAAAATTTTAAAAACCACCAAATTTGAGCAGAAAATGATTTTAAGATTTTTTACCGGTGAGACAGTTCAGTGAACCTAAATTACCTATAGACTGTAACAGGGCTATTTACCCTATGACGGTCAAACCGCACACGCGTGATAATTAGTCGACGCAGCACTGCCGCGTTTCAGTCTTCGGGACCCGACTAGCATTAAATGGGGGAAATTTTGGGTTTCTTGGTCAGTTGAGTAGCGGCGACAAGACAGAAGTAGTGCAGTGCTCAGTTCAACGACATCAGCAGCCAAAAAGTCCAAGAAGGAAGCCAGTTTTGAACAAAGAGTTTCCTCAGCACAAATTTAACCAGGTATTGAGACTTTCACATTTTTGATGAGCCAAGGGGGTCGTATACTCAGCTCATCAATTTTACTACTTCTCATTATTAAATCAAATTTTTGATAATTTAATTGTTTATAATATTTTACCTAATAATAATTAAATAATTAATTAATTGTAATTAAATCTTATTCGTTAGCATTGTGAGCATTCTTCTTGGGGATCTTATACCCGAAGAATGTTCTAGACCTCTTGGGTTTGGAAGTCGTGAGTTATTAATTTATTAATTTGGCCAGTTCATAATTATTAACATCTTAATATTGGTTTAAATAAATTTACTTCATTAATACAACATTAATTTAATTTCTGAATATCGAGAATTATTCCAATCGGCAGCTCACGATCGGGCAAGCGCCGCTCGTATACCCGAGGTCAAGGCTTGCTACGCATTAACGAACATCGGCGTCCATTTTGAGTGCGCAAATTCCTGGCAATTATTTCACGCGATAATTTATTAGTAAGAACAATTGAATTATTATTATTCAATATTAATTGTTACAAGAAAGTATTATTCATTTAATATAATTTATTGAGAATTGGCTACTGAACTTCGACGCAATTAAGATTGGATACCCGTGGATAATTTTTCGTGAATTTATTTTTCATTGAGATAATTTTTTTTTATTAATTATTTATAAATCGAAAAATTCCACGTGATCATTTATACATTGAACTATTGAAGACTAAAATTATTATTTTATTGGAATTATTTATAAAAATATTTAACGGCGTGGATTCCCGTTCGGCATAAAAGTCAGGAAGATGACATAATGTTGTCTGAAACATATTGACTTTTAGAGCTCAGCAAAATGTTGTCTTTTCAATAACTTTTTGCCGATGTCATTTTAAAGCAATCTCAATGATAACTAAATGATGACTTTTCGAGGACTTGTGTTGGTATCTTTATGACATCAAAGGGATAAATTTCCAATGTGTTTATAATGACCTTCTTACTATCAGCTGATTTTTATTTATATCGTGTTCCCTGTAACCTCAAATAATTCCAAGTGTCAGTGTGTAAAATATATCATTTGCAATAATGCCGAAGAGAAAAATATTCAAAGAATTATCAAAAAGTCAAAAAAATAAACGTTTACGCCAATTTCAAATTAAATCAGAAAATTTGTTAGATGCATCTACCAGTAAAACTTGTGAAATTAGTGAATCTAATTGTTACGTTGCGAATAATAAAAATGTAACGGATAATAATAATTTAAGCTGCAGTATTTTAGACAATATTTACAACAGTGAAATTAATAATCCTATTGATAATAATGATATTGATAATATTAATGATAATGACATTGAAATGAATCATCCCATTAATAACAATGATATTGATGATAATAATAAAATCAGTGATACTAGCGATGATAGTGATGATAGTAGTAGTGATGAAAATTTGGATGTAAATTTAAGTTTATCAACAAAACTCTGTCAGTGGATAACTGATAATAATATTTCACGTGATGCAGCGGGTAAAATTTTACGAATATTGAGAACATTGAACAACGAAGAAGTTGTTAATCTGCCGTTGGATCCTAGAACATTACTCGGTATACCAGAAGCACCTATAATAACCCGTAAAGTTCCTCCTGGTGAATATTATCATTATGAACTAGAAAAATCATTAATTGATCAATTCAAACTAGTTGATTACCGTACTCTGCCTAATTCTATTGTCATCAATATTAATATAGACGGATTGCCAATCGCTAAAAGCTTAACCAGCCAACTGTATCCCATCCTTGCTCAAATTCATCCTAAAGTTTCTCGGCCATTTGTTATAGGAATATATCATGACTATGAAAAACCCAATAGTTGCAAATTATTTTTGGAAGAATTTTTAAATGAGTACACAAACTCAAATACAACAAGTTTTAATTACAAAAACCGGCATTTTAACGTCGTCATAAGGGCTGTTATTTGTGATAGTCCAGCAAGGTCCTTCGTTACTTGTACAAAATTACACAATGGATATAATGGATGCGGAAAATGTAGAGAGGAGGGTGATTACAAAGATCATAGAATGTTATTTCTGAACGTAAATGCACCTTTACGTACGGATCAAAATTTTATTGATCGTGTTGATGAAGAACATCATACTGGCCAATCACCATTTGAAGAAGCAGGTATAGGCATGGTTTCCCAGTTTCCAATTGACTACATGCACAGCTGCTGTCTTGGAGTGATGAAAAAGATTTTGGTAACGTTTGTAAAAGGTCCTCACGCACATAAATGGTCAGCAAAACAAATTGAGAAAATTTCTGAGCAGTTAGTGGAGATTTCAAAATGGATTCCCCAAGAATTTGCTAGAAAACCACGAAAGTTGCAATATGTAGAAAGATTTAAGGCGACAGAAATTCGTCAATTTTTATTGTATATAGGTCCAATTATTTTCTCAAATTATTTACCACAAAGTTACCAAATCCACTTCAATTCATTACATTGTGCTATTAGAATTTTGAGTCACGAGGAAGATTGTCTACGTAATAATGATTATGCAAGGTCTTTGTTGATGTACTTTGTTGAAAATTGTAAAACTTTATACGGAGAAAAAATTTTAGTATATAATTTTCATAATTTAATTCATTTGCCTGACGATGTTTTAAAGTTTGGACATCTTGATTCTATAAGTGCTTTTTCATTTGAGAGTTACTTATACATTCTAAAAAAAAAATTAAAAAAAGCAGGTCAACCTCTACAGCAATTGTCCAGAAGAATTGTCGAAAATAATTTATGCAGCACTCCCTCGAACAGTCAAACTTACCATCAACCAGTTGTAACTGAGCAAAATTTAGTAATGTCTAAAAACTTCAACATTCTTTGTTATAATATAATACGTTTTAAACAGTTTTCGCTGTCATTGAAAAATCAAGGTGATAAGTATTGTTATTTAAGAAACAATGTTCTTCTTCGAGTAGAAAATATTAGTGTGAGTGATGGTAAAATAAGTTTGACAGGAGTATCATTATTAGATCCTGTTAGTTTTCCTAATTATCCTGTCAGTTCACTTGAATTAAATGTATACTTCGGAAATACGTGGTCTCAACCAACGCTTTTTAGTGCTGTAGAAGTAAAAATGAAAGCAGTTTGCATCCCCTATAAAGAGAGTTTTTGTTTTCTACCCTTAATCCATTCAGATATTGAATCATAGTACGACATAATTTTTTCATATAATTTTATGACATTGAAATTGATAGACATCTTATAATTTCTTTATTTTATAATTTTCCTTGTATTAATTTTTTTGTTGATAAAACTTTTAAAAATTATCAGATTTCTGCTATTTTCAGATTTATTGAATTTTCTTAAATCATTTTTAAAAAGAATTTCAATTTGTTACTTTTTTAAAAATAAATTTGGTGTTCAATTAAAAAATAATTCGATATTGGAATATGCGAAAAATTGAATTGTTAGTACTTTTCGCGCCAACAGCGGCCATTTTTGTTCTTTATACTACGGACCTCTCACTCACTCATAAAAGAGTGATTGTTGACAAGCGTGAATTGCATCATAATTCGTTCGGCATTGCTAAGTGTTTTTATTAAAGTATTACAACATAAACGTATTATTTTTGACTAAACATCCTGACTGAAAATATAATAATTAATAGTCTTGGTGATTCTTATTATTCAGTTAATTGTCAAGAATTTAATTGCCTAACAAATAAACTTGTAAGTAAGAACATAGGTTATAAACACATTTTTTCATATTTTATAACTAATTAAATTATTTTAAATTGTTGTAAGACGATGCTCGTCGCTGTTTTAATTAAATGCAGTTAAAATATTTTACTTTTTAAATTATTACTAACTTTAAACATTTGTATACAATTTTGTTAATTAAATTTATGCATAGATGATTTGATTAATTTAAAAAAAAAAACTTATCAGCATCGTCTTTGTAAAAGTGTCTGATAAAATTTAGAATGCGCTAAAATTTAATGAATATTTACAATTTCTGATTTTTTTTTAAGTTTCAACACAAGATGTATTTTGTAGTGTTTTGGGAGAAAACGTCTGCAAACTCACCTGCATCATGGGTTGATTCAGAATCTCAAACTTTTAAGTGGCCGAAAACAAAAAATCCTACCTTACAAATTATTTGAGCTGATAACCCTAAAGATAATTGGATCACTTATAATTATGGTCGACTCAGCGGTCCATTTGGTAAAATTATTTATACTATACAGTGAAATATGTAGTTCGTTGATCAGGAATTGGTTATAATCTCTTCATGTATTTCTATACTTAAACTTTCAAATATCGATATTCAAATATTTGCAGTAACTCACTATTGGCTCTTAATTACCTAATTAACTATATTATATCTTACCTTATATCGATAGTAAGAAAATAATTAATTAAACTATCATTATTTTTTTATAACAGAGGCATATGACGAAGCGCGTGATTTCGAATTAGATACCCTAAATCTGTCTACAAATGATGATGAAGGTTTTGCTGCTATTAAAGAAAATAAAAAATTAGAAATAGTAGAAAAAGGAAAAAGAAACTGCAATAAACCTTTACGCTATTGTGATACAGAAGATGAATCGATGCCTATACAAAAAAGTAAGGATCATTAGTTTGAATTAAATTGTAAAATTTAATATTGCATGAAAATTGAAAAGAAAAATAAATAGTATTTATTTTACCTTTACCTAAAATCTTTTATAAAATTATTCTAATATCAATTTTATTTATTGTATAGAAACTAAAAGTAAAAAGAGGATAATATCATCGTCAAGTTCTTCTGAAAATGAGGGTATGAAACAAATAAAGTTGTTCAATTATATATAATTATTTTGTTCCTTATTAATAAAACACTTTATTTTCAGAGAGCGGAATAAATAATATACCAATGCCACCTGCCACGTACGTGAGCCAAAAGGATCAGCAACCACCACCAACATTTAAAACTCCTATATCATCTCATCATAGTATAAGTGAAAATCAAGTCAAGAGTTCAGATTCAACTTATAAATCGATGAGCTCTTTTAATAATACCGATGAGAATAATACTGATAATGATTCAGTTGGGATTCCGCTTGCAAGTTTATCACAAGATCCTGATTTTTTTCGGAAGGATGGTGCTCAATCTCCTCGTTTAAATAATGACTCTAATAGTATTGGTATGGTCGCACTAAAAAAAAATTTTTTTTCTTTGTTAATTTTATTTTATCAGCTTAATTTAAATTTTATTTATCAGAAAATCTTCGAGATTCATTGAACGTATCTCCGCGTGCAATACCTCAGATAAGAAGTATCAAGAAATCCAGTAATTTAATTTTATCTCATTAATTTTTTTTAAATACTTATATCACTTTTTCTAATTTTTGTCTTGTAAAATTTTTATTTTACAGATATTCCGCTTAGAATCATAAGGGATTACTCTCGTCAATCAAGCATTAAACAACCGTCCTCTCCCCCTATTCAACCTCTTGCAGAACTTAAAGATGATGACCAGATGTCTTTGCTTGGTTCAGATACTCATGGTCACGGCTGTTGTTGTAAGTATTAATTCAGTAATAAAATGTTCAGATTTTTACTTGTATTATCACTATCATACATTTTTCAAAAACTTTCAATATTCATGTTTGGACAGGAAAAGTTTTGAGTGAACTAAAAAGCTTAAAAACTTTGATTTCGTCGATTTATCTAACAATATCAGATAAAAATAATAATGCCAATAATGATACTGTCGAAGAAACAGTAGATTTTGGATTGCCGATCCAAACTCGAAGTCAGTTGGCAGGATTTGAGAGTAAAATTCAAAATGTGGTCGCATCTACTCAATATGTAAGTTTTTTTATTGCAAATTTAACTTCAAATCTACAAACTATTACTATTGATTTCATTACTTAAGAAATTAATTTATTTTACTTTACGTTAATCAATTTATCGCTGCTTATTATTTATTTATGTCCTATACTTATTTTTTTTGAATGCTATAATTTTATTCTTTTACTTTTCTTTGTTATTATTTCAAAGCGAGAAAATATTAAACAGCTTGGTGGTGCAAGTTTCGAAAAGCATGTAAGAAACACATTAGTGTTTACTGTTTCTGATACGATGGCATATAAAATGAGTTGGACAGGTGTCAAAAATACGATTAAGATCGACGGATTAACATTTATAAAATTGATTAAAGGTAAAGCTTGCCTATCCTATAAATAACGCAACTATTGGAACTCCTAAACTTTTATTTTTTTCTGACTCAGTTTGTCTTTTTATATTGAATATAATATGAATTAGTTAAATCGTTAGGTAAAAGTCCCAATAGATGCTCATGTACCAGTAAATGATCACTCCATATACTTGTATATCTATATTCACAAATATAGATACATAAAGTGATCATATACTGGTACATGAGCATTTATTAGGGCTTTTATCTTAATTGTAACATTATACATTCAAAATTATGTAAAAATTATATTAATAACTTTAAACATAATTCTATTTTTTCAGAAACAATTTTACAAAAGTAGAGTGCCTCTGATAAAGAAAAAATTGAAAAAGTTATCAAATCATGGTTTCAGCATGCTGGCGATCGCCTTAAATAACTTAAATAATTATAATAATTACTTGAGCCGTAAAAGTATTTATAACTTTAATAATAAGATTATTTATATTGGTATGTTATATCTTTATTATTCATTGTGTTATCAAATAAACAATAATTAAACCTATTTTCCATGTCAATTTTAATTTTACACTAGCCTCTTAATTTTAACATAAAAACGTTAACTTTATGATCTCTAGAAAATGTTATCTTTCTGATATATTTTTAATGATCTCTAAAAGACGACACTAGATGGCTTATAAGAGAGGTTTATGTTAACTTTATGTTAACTTTTTGATTATCATTTCTGATATCAGATCTTGAATAATGTTAACATTAAGAGAACTTTATGCTATCTTCTTGCCAAACGGATTAAGTCCCAGAAAATTAGTTAGAATTTTATTAAGAAATATTCTTAAGAATTCATTCAAGATTTAAGAAATAAAATTACGAGTTGACTTGAAATAAATTTATGCGTCGATATTGTTCCTAAAAATTTATTTAATGTTGAGTATTAAACTCGTGGATAATTTGGAATAAATTCAAGCATCGGTTTTTAGTTTAGATTTTTTTGAGAATTAAATTATTAGTTGTGAAAATTGTTTACTATTTATTTGCGAGCTAATGACTGAAAATTGTAGTAAAGTGAACGTTGTAAGTTTTGGAGTTCAATTTTATAAGTTCGGAAGTAAAAAGTAAAGTAGAGTCAGTGTGTGTGAAGACGCATGGGTTATGTGTGTGTGAGTGTTAACAGCGTTCCTTCGCATACGATTAGTCTCTTTGCGGAGTGCTTCGCTGTTATCTAAGAAGTTCTGGTCAGCCGTTAGTTAGGCTGTTAGTTTTAAGAGGTCCTGGTCAGCCGTTAGTTAGGCTGTTAGGCTTAAGAGGTCCTAGTCAGCCGTTAGTTAGGCTGTAGTCTTAAGTTGTTAATTGTAATGTGAGTGCGTGAGTGATCACCATTTGTTATTTTATATGGTTAATAAATATCAATATATTGTTAAATAAAAATTTCTTTCTTTCAGATCACCTTCCTCCACTCTCTCTCCCTGTAGATTATAAGCTCAGCTCTGGTTTCCGGTTCCAGGAACCGAGATACAAAATCCTGGTGGCGCCCTTGTTAATTTAGAATCATTTTTGCTAGGTATTGTTATATTTTATTAAATTAATTAAGGGGCCAATGAACAGGCATAAAACACCCGTTACAAGACATTTTCAAAGAACAACGATTTTCCTACAATTTCCATTTATGTCCGATAAAATAACATTGGATATCGCGAAGATATAGATAATTGAAAAATAAATGTATAAATTACCGTCTTAATTAAATGGGAAATTTTTAAATTCATTCCACGAGTACTTAGAATTTAAATGAGGAGCCCATTTGTAGTGAAAAATTTTTTTTTGTATATGCTCACAACAATATTTCGCGAATTGAGTTTGAAAAAAAAGTCCTTCTGAAATGAAGCATCTTAATCGGTATACAAATTTTTACAATTAATGGACAAGAAACTTACGGCGGATCAATCGTCTAGGAATCGCTCATGATATTATTACGACCCTGATTATTTGCTGGTCGCTGCGTGTTGCAGCCGCCAGCTTTAGTTTTAGTTAGGATTAGATTATCATTCGGTCGACCAAGAGAATAAAACCCAGTCTTGGCACAGGCTCGGGTAATCATTGAGTTAGCCAAAGCTAGGTTGCCCCGACCTGACCATAGATTTAAATAATGAAGAGAAGGAAACTCAGGCTCAGAAGTTGAGAATTTTTATTTTGCTAATCAGATTAGTAAGTTAATGATTTAAATGAAGACATGAAGAAAAAAATAGCATGCGGCAGCGGTAATGGAAGTAGATTTCTGTTCGATTATTGTATAGTAAATTAATGGATAGTAAAACTATTGTTGACTTAGATAAAAATAAATTTTAATTGATAACAAAAATGGGAAAACGAATGCAGCAGTAAATTTTCATTCGATCACCACATGGGTCATTCCATGTCAAATTGACCAATAGTTCGAATCGACCCCTTTCGATTTGGATAAATTTTGGTCAGAAGTTTTATTTCATCATATGACGAAGTTCTGCCAAAGGAAAAAAATATAAAAATTTTTATCAAAAGATAAGCAAATTCAAAATTTCGCGATTTTTCCAGTTTTTCAATTTTTTTTTTGTAATATCTCGAACGCTGTTATAGATATAGAAATAAGTTTTCGTTTGTTCAAAAGAAGACACTTGGGGCTATCGATAAAGAAATTTTTTAGAAAAAAATTTAAAAAAATGCCAAATTTGTCAAATTTTGAATTTTCGAAAATCGTCAAAAATGACGAGCGCTAATAAAATTGTAGCTCAGTTTTTTTGTATAATACCTTATGTAGCAAGTAACTGATCTTAAAAGATTTTGAAATTTTTGGAAAGGAGTTTTTTTATTTTAAAAGTATGTGTTTAAATTAAAATTTAATTAAATTTAATTTATGTTTTATTAATTAAATTTAATTAAAATATAAAAATTAAATTTAAATTAAAAATTAAAATATGAATTTTTAAATTTCAAAAAAAATTTTTTTTTCTTTTTTGCAACTTCTAAATAGGTGATTCTCTGTAAGGATGTTTTTTGCTGTCCCAGGCATTTTTTTATTAGAAAAATTTTTATTTTGTTACTAAAAAAATTTATTACGAAAGTAAAAAAACATTTCTATTTGGAGCATTGAAAACTAAAATGGAATAAAATTTGGTTTTTTTGCTATAAATTCGTAAACTACCGAAATGTCAGTCCCCTGGGCTGTCCCAGTCCCAAAATTAAAATTTTAAGATTAAATTTTAAGTTATTCGTCAATAATATATAATTCGATTCATAATGTTTATAAACTTAATAAGTTAACTAACAATCTTCTTCAATAAAAAGTACCGAAAGTTAATTTGTTTCATTAAATTCATTAAACCAAAGTTTGTCCCAGGCATTTTAAGATCAGTCGCTTGCGAGAAGTACAAAGCCAAAAAAAAAAAAATCTAGCGTGTTATTTTACCTTTTGTAAGGTTTATAAGGATCAAACTAGCCGTACGTCAATAACCAAAGGGCTGTTAGCGCTTTATCGCCATTTTATTTAGTGTCAAAGCACCGTTTGTTCTGGAAATATGTGCCTGGGCTACTTCAAAACTCAGTCCCCTGGCAGCTATTTTTGTTTATAATTTATTTATAAAATTGGATCCATAAGTCTTAATATTATTCTAATTAATGTAAACTGATGTAAATTAATGTAAATTAATGTAAGGAGGATCTTATTCAATAACGAGCTACTGCTCCCTCAACGTCTTCAGCTATCTCGATCCCTACTGTGTCTATGGTCTTGCTTTTGAGTCTTTCGACTTGTAATTTAAAGATTGTCATAGACGTGGTTATCTCCGCCTACCACAGGCGAATTGTGTCATGTATGACAATTCATTTTTAGTTCATGGCATACGAATTTGGAATGCTCTGACAGCTGAGACTGTGGCTGTGGATAATTTGGTTGAATTTAAAAATGCTGGCTTCAATCATTTCTTTCAATGTGATACTTAAATTTGAATTAGATTAAATTATATTTAAATTCGATTTTCACTTTCAATTTCAATTGGAATTCTTGAATACCTATGCGTCTTAGATTTATTTGTAATTATTTTAATTATCACTCTGAATTATTGCTTTAAATTGATATTAAATTAAATTATATTTTATAATTATAAGATCTTTCTGTCTATCACTAAAAAGCTGTGTGTGAACGTTTCATGAATTAATAATTAATTTGTACTTAGTTTTACTATAATACGTAAAAATGTAAATCAATGTATTATTATTGCTGATGGTCCTGAGGGAGCTTAGGCTCTAGGAACAATAAAATTTATTATCTATCTATCTATCTACCTATCTATCTAAACATTCATTGAGAACTTAAAAAGTTGAATGTATTGAAATAGTTTGCTTGATTTTTCTCAATCTGATAAAAAAAAAAATCAGTCCCCTGGCAGTCAGTCCCCTGTCATGTTATATGGCAAAAGATACACAAATATCAAAAAAGCAAAAATTAATTCGGCTGTTTATTTATTATAATTAAGCTGATAGTTTTGTAGCCCTTGTTAATTTTTTTTCTAATAAAATCAAAAATAATTTGGTCGGACAATTTTGTACAGATTTAAGACGTCCGTACAGAGAATCACCCAAATAAGTTAAAGTTCTGCAGATACACAATATTGTAATTTTGAGCATAGAAAAATTGGATGCACGACGTCGAAATGTTAAATAAAAAATTAATTTCATTTTTAACTTCCCGCTAAGAAAATTAAAAATTTTTAAAAATCGGGAAGTTATTAGTTTCACCCCGTTTTTCGAAAATCGAGTTTTCATCAGATCTCGATGTTTTCAGGTCACAGGAAGCTTCCCTGACTATTCCCGCAATGGTGTCTGTGCGGCTGTATGTGTGTGTGTGTATGGATAAATCTCACATAATTTTTGAACGGTTTATCCCGTTTAATCGAAATAAGTGGCGTTTCTGAGAGTTTCATTGCCCTTAGATTTCTGATAATAGTTCAAAAAATTCGAGTCAATCAATTTTAAGAAATCTCAAAAATTAAATTTCCAAAAATTAGTTTTTTTGAAATAACTTTCGAACCGCTCTACCGATCAAGTCCAAAAACTAATCAGCTCTTAACCTTAAAAAACCAAATCGATCGCCACCAGTCCGGTCAAAATTGATGGATTTGTTCGTGAGAAATCGTTGTGTTGAATCGAAAGAATTGAAAAAAATGTTTTTTTCATAATTTGTATGAAATTTTCATTCTGACGATTTTACACTCTTAAATTTCTTAAAAAGCTTAAAAAACTGCGTCGAATGCTGTGAACCACGAGAAAATCGGTTAATTCATTCAAAAGTTATTACGGTTTAAAAATTCAAAAAAAAGTATTATATAAAATTTCTATCAGACTTTTGAGCTCGAAGTGCTCTAAAGCATAGAATAGTTATCTCTTTGAGCTCGGAGAGCTCAAAACAAACCAAAAATAATATTTTTGAGCTCGAAGAGCTCAAAAATACAATAAGTGTAATGTTGAGCGCTTAGGTATAGAGTTAGCGGGAAGTTGCAGGGATGGCCTTTAGAGACAACCGTTTACCTATTTTTTTTTTTTTATATTTCGGACATAATCTTGAAGTCATCCTCAACGCACGATATAATACGTTATTTGTCATTTTTTATCTTTATTTTTAGTTGTTGAAGCCACTTATCGTCTTACTAACATGGGAATAATTGTTAATTTGAGATTGAGTATCATTAATGTGCAGAAATTTTTAAGTAAATAAGTATTCGAAAGAACGAAAAAAATTGATACTCTCATAAAATTATTTCTGATTTTTATTAAAAATTAATATCCGTTTGAGTTGTTTGAGGTTAAAAACTGTAATTGAAGTGAAAAAACGGATAAAATATATCGTGGGATAAAAAAATAAAAAATTATATCATGCGTTAAGCCTGACTTTAAGATTATGTCCAAAAATAAAAAAAAGTTGAAATTAATTCATTATTCAATATTTTCACGTCGAGCATTTAATTTTTAAATGCTCAAAATTATAATATTATATATCTGTTTAACTTTTCTTTATTTAGAAGTTGCAAAAAACAAAAAAAAATTATTTTTTGAAATTCAAAAATTCATATTTTTGAAAAAAAAAAACCCATTGTCAAAAATTTCAGGATCTTTTATGATCAGTACAACGAAAGCTCATTCCTATATCTATTCATAACGTTCGAGATATTCCAAAAACAAAATTAAAAAACTGGACAAATCGGGAAATTTTGATTTTGCATATCTATTCAAAAAAATTTTTTTATTTTTTTTCTTTTGGCAGAACTTCGTAATATGATAAAAGAAAGCTTCTGACCAAAATTTGTCCAAATCAAAAGCGGTCGATTCCAACTATTGGTCGATTTAACATGGCATGACCCATATAGATTTAGTAATTATAGGCCTATGATTATAGTAATATGTGCAAATTAAAGCTTCTGATAGGCTTTTATATGAACTTTACAGAAACTAAGTAAGTTTTTCTAATCAAAATTTATTCTAGACAGAAGTGGAAAAAGAGTAATTTTTTTTAAATGTACATCAACATTTTCTATATTTATCAACCTAAAAGATTAATTATTTAACAAATATCAAAGATGAAATATTTTTTCTATAATTATTCAATTCACTTTTACCGTATATCAATTTTTGATAGTTATTAAAAATAAAAATAGCGTAATAATTGTTATAATATAATTATTTCATAATATATACTTCTTCTAAATAAGGCTTTTACTAAAAGACTTATTTTTTTTCAATAAAGGCATTATTATTCATGTAAATATAAATTATTCACAGTAATTTTTAATTTTTATGACTTAAAAACAAACCTCAATTTGTCAATATGTCAAATGACATAAAAAAACAAATGAGACGCAAATTTAAATTTAGATAGAACGTAAATCAATAATTTTGTACTATGACAAGCAATAACTTATGAAAATATTAAAAATATAAATAATAATCGCACGTTAAAAAGTCACTTAATATGATTAAATTGTTTTTATATTTATTTAAAAACCTTATACAAAATAACTGCGATAATAGAAATTAATTTTCATCAGTTTTTGTAATAAATAAGAAATTAACAATATTAAAGTTTCTGGATTTGGTATAATGAGCAGCAATATTAAACCATAAGGTAAAAAATATAAAATATATATTTTATAGAATATTATATAAAATAAATAATTATTTACAGTTATAAAATATTTATCTGTAAGATAGCAGGCATATTTAGTCCTTTTTATACTATGGGTATTTCCCGTGGTAACAAATAGGAAGATACCACACCTGCCATCTAGCAGATTAATACTTAGATAGTAGCAGTAGTGACAGCTTTGGCTCTTTAGACTTATGGCGCTGTGAGCACAAACAAATATATATAAATATATGGCCAATTATAAAATGCTTGAGGATAATGTGTTCATTGGCGATAGACTTTCAACTTCCAATGGTAATGTAACAAAAAAGGCTTGCAAACATATGAAAAGAAGTATTGAGTTCTTGTTGGCACTATGATTACTATATTTAAAAAAAAATAAGTGGATATCACAATTAATACATTAGCTGTCAAAAGAGATAAGACAAATATTAATTTTTTCACTAAAGATTATGTTTTATTGAATTTGATTTCACGAAAACTAATTTCTGACTTCTCGTTAATCTACCAAAACGTAAACATTTTGTTTGTGACGCTTGGGTTAATCCTTTAAATTTATTGATGTAATTTAAAACTTAAAATTCAAAACTAATAACTAATTTTTTTCAGAACACTGCTATCGAATATGAGTATCTCTGAGGAAGAGCGTCAGCTGACGGAGATTCTCACACATTTTATTATAGGCGATCAACAAGTAAACGGCAAGAAAAAAATTTTTTGACGCAACAACTTTAGAAATAACGTTTTTTAGGTAGATTTCTTTATAATTCTATTTGTTGTAGCCGGTTTCATGTTGTAATTTAGAAAAAATTTTGATATAATATGTTTTATTTCATCGAGTAATATCGAAAAATAGCATTGGCTCAAAAGTTTATAAATGTATTTAAGTATAAATACATATATCTATGTATATATACAATAACATATATATATACATATATATATATATATATATATATATATATATATATATATATATGCAGCATATATATGCTATATATATATATATATATATATGTGTGATATAACACGCCATGCCTACAGGTAAGGATTTCGCTCACAGTTCTCAACCGATCGTTATGAAATTTTTTAAGTTCATTCCGTGGATCAGTACCAATATCAAGTTGGAAGATGAGCAAAATCGGCCGATTAGTTTAAGAGTTGTGGGTGTTTGAAAATTTTTTTTAATTTTCAAACAATTTAAAATTCTGCCAATTATATGAAAACAATTTTCAAACCGTGGAAGATAACTCAAATTTATCTTAAATTTTTCGTAATTACCTTTAATTTATGCTATTATTTGTCTAATTTTGATTATTTTTCAAATTCACTCTGCTACTTACAAAATTTCATAGCATTTTCAAATAGATGTATTTCGAGCCTTTTTCTTCAAATAATTTCTTGGCCATAAAAAATAGCTTAAATCTATTAAATTAATGTTAAAGTTTACATAATATCTTGTGGAATCGATTTTATAATTGTTAAATAACAGTTTTTTAAACAAATAGTAAAATTTCTTTTAAAAAAAGTTCATCTACACGATAGGATATCTTTACGATTTATGAAATTCTGAATCGTTTCATGCCTACATTGTCGAATTGATTTTTTAAAAGTTTAATTTATTTATTTATAAAAAAAAAATTAGTCAACATTTTAAAAATCGATCTGGTGTCGATAGGTTTTCTGGAAGATTCATGAAATTTGGAATCGATTGATACCTATACTATGAAATCGATTTCTTAAAAGTTAATAAAGACTTAGAAAAGAACAGGAAAAGTTACAAAAAAGAAATAACTCTGATTTTCTGAGCGGCCGCTTACTTTTGTTATTATTTGCCTCAAATGATTATTATTTCCCCCATTTTTCTTCGCCAACGGTTTGAGGGGAATGGCGCACGTGCACCGTCTCAGATCAGACGTCGGTACCCCGTAGAGCTAATATTTTTTTTAGACTTGTTAACTAAATTTTTGCACTAAAACAATTTTTTTTTCAAACTTTTTTTTTCATATCGATTCTCTGTTGCGGGCAAAATTTTTATATGGAAAAAACATGAGCTTTTCCTAATTCTAACTATTTTTTTAAGCAGAAATTCAAAAAACTGGAAATTATTCAAATAAATTCAAAAAAAATTTTTTGAGCTTAGCTGATTTTTTTGCTCATAGAAAACAAAAGAAGCTATAATTAAAAAAAAAAATAGGAAAACTGTTGACCCTAAAGGCCATCCCTGCAACTTCCCGCTCATTTCGTACTTAAGCGCACAAACCTACATTTATTACGTTTTTAAGCTCTTCGAGCTCAAAAATCTGCTATAAGTTTAATAAAACACTATTTTTTGATTTTTAAACCGCAATTACTTTTGAATTAATAAACCGATTTTCACGTGCTTAGTGGCATTTAACGAAGTTTTTACAGCCTTATAAAGAACTTTTATGTTTTAATTGATCGAACAAGAAATTTCAAAGTTATTCCTAAAAAACGATTTTTTCGATTTTTTTCGTTAACGATAACTCACGAACGAAATTGACAGATTTCGACCTGGCTAGCGGCAATCGACGTGTTTTTTTGATGTTAAGAGCTGATTAGTTTTTGAAATTTATCAGTCAAGCCATTTAAAAGTAATGCCAAAAAAACCACATTTAAAAAAAATTTTTTTTTAAGTTTTTTTCAGATTTCTCAAAATCTACTAGTTTGAATCGATTTAAATTATAGTCAAAATCTAAGTTTAGTGAAGCCCTTTCGAATAGGGCCAACCACGATAAAATCGGTCAAGCCGTTCAAAAGTTATGAGAGGTTTACATACGGCCGTACATACACACAAACACACACACACACACACACACACACACACACACACACACACACACACACACACACACACATACATACAGACGTATGGAGATCATCGCGGAAATATTCGGGGAGGCTTTCTAGGACCTCAAAACGTCAACATCCGTTGAAAACTCGATTTTCGAAAAACGGGGTGAAACCAATAACTTCCCGATTTTTGAAAATTTTCAATGGTCGAAGTAAATAGTTATCGATGTAATTTTAATACGGTGGAATCTACTTATATCACATAATCCTGTGTAACTACACATAATTTTGTTGTTTGAGCAACAAATGGTCTTTTAACATTTTCAAATATATTTGATCAATAGAATAATCTGTTTTTTTTTTTTTTTTTCTTTAGAACCAACGTTATTTTGATTTATAAGTACAATACTGCTATGAGAAATTTTATTTTTTATTTGAAATTATTTCAAAATACAAATTTTTTTTCCAAATTTAAATATTTTTTTTTTAAAAGTTTTTCTAAAGTTGAATTTTTTACCAAATTTCGATTTCGAAGTAAAAATTTAAATTTTTTCGAATTTTGGAGATTTTATTATACTGATAAGAAAAGTTTTTTCTCAACTAGAATTTCTTTCGAAGTTATAAAAATGTTATGTAAAATGTTCTTTTAACTTCCCGCTAAGAAAATTGAAAATTTTAAAAAATCGGGAAGTTATTGTTTTCACCGCGTTTTTCGAAAATCGAGTTTTCATCAGATTTCGACGTTATGAGGTCCTAGGAAGCTTTCCTGACTATTTCCGCGGTGATGTCACCGTGTCTGTAAGTATGTATGTGTGTGTGTGTATGTGTGTGTGTGTGTGTGTGTGTGTGTGTTTGTTTTTTTTTTTTTTTTTTTTTTGTTTTTTTTTTTTTATAAAGAGGTACGAAAAAAGATCTTCAAAAGACACCGGTATCGTTAACTCTGCCGCCCATCTTCGGCAGATATCGATAGTCGGTAGTGTGGAGATTTTTACCCACTAAAAACAACATTCCTCTTCCCCTCTCCCCTAGATGGTACGGGGAGGACTGGATTGGAACCGCGTTAGCATTACTTCAATCCAGTCGTGCTGCGTCTCACGACGCCTACTCCTGGCTACTGGTCCCTTTCTGCGATTTTGTCTTTCAGGAGGTGCTGTGCATAAACTGCAACAGCTGACCAGTTTTCCTCTTGTTTGATCATATAGGTCACCAGGCTTGAGGGGGAGAGCCTGGTGCCTATGATCTCTTCAGTGTTTCTTCTGTAGTCCTTCCATCGAGCACACTCGAAGAATGTGTGTTTGGAGTCGTCGATTTTATCCGGGCAGTATTTGCACGTTGGTGTGCTGTGCAAACCCATCTTGAAAAGATAGGCATTGAACTGCCCATGTCCCGTCAATAGCTGGGTCAGGAAAAAGTCCGTATCCCCGTTCTTCCGAGAGGGCCAGACGTTAATGTTTGGGATCAGGCGCGCCGTCCATCTGCCCGTCTCTCCCGATGTCCATCGGTCCTGCCACTCTTGCTGCGTTTCCGCCTTTATCCTCGTTCTTGCGTCCTTCATGTTATCATCACTGTCTTTAGCGTCATAGAGTTTTGCTCTTTCGAACGCTAATAGGTCGATGGGCGCGGCTCCTGCAATGACCAATACAGCCGCTTCGGAAACTGTGCGGTAGGCGCAGGCAACCCTGAGAGCGCCTCGCCGCTGTACTGCTGCGATCTTTCGCCGGTAGGTCTTCTGCTTTAATATGTCTGCCCTTATCTCCGCTCCATAAAGCAGTACCGAGTGGACTGCTTCTAGAAGAACTCTTCTCTTTTTTGTTCTTGGTCCCATGGTGTTGGTCATAATTCGTGCTAGGCTAGACACAGTCTTGCTGGCTTTCTTGCATGCACTGTCGAGGTGTTCACGGAAAGATAGTTTCTCGTCTATCATTACCCCTAGATACCGCAGGGCCCTTGTTGACGTCAGCGTTGTTCCTCCCATGTCCATAGCGAATGGTTTTGGAAACCATTTTTGACGGGTCAAAACGACCATCTCGGTTTTCTGTTTGGCGAGTTTCAGGTGATGCTTATCGAGCCAAGTCTCGACGGTGTCGATGGTTTCCCGAACTAGCAGTTCGGCCTCTTCCACGCTGTCCGCCACTATAGTGGCTGCAACGTCGTCTGCAAAGCCTGTTAGCTCTACTTGCTCTGGCAACGGGATTTCAAGAAGCTCGTCGTAGTCTGCGTTCCATAGATCAGGCCCCATTATTGAGCCTTGCGGCACGCCAGCCGTTATGGCGTATTCTTGTGGGCCTTCAGTAGTTTCCACTATTAGCTTTCTATCGTCAAGGTAGTTGTCGACTAGTGCCAGATTTTCTGGCTCCGCGTCAAACTTGTGCTCCAGAGCGTCTAAAATGTCTCCCCAATTTGCGCTGTTAAATGCGTTTTTGACATCTAGCGTGAGGAGAAGACATACTTTACGAGCTTTGAGGCTACCAGACCATGCTTGTGTTGCTGTCTTTATGACTTTCTTGATCGCTCCGACTGTCGAATGACCTTTCCGGAAGCCATGCTGGTTGGTGGCAAAACCTCCAGCACGGTCGATGTCGTCGCGAAGTCTCCCTTGTATGAGCTTCTCGAGCAGTTTTCCAGCAATGTCTAGCATACAGAGTGGTCTAAACGACGAAGGTGTTATGGGGGTTCCCTTACCTTTGTCTAAGAGAACCAATCTCTGCCGTTTCCAGACTGCGGAAAAGGTGCCAGTTGCCAAGCATGCGTTGTAGGTGTTCAGGAGTAAGTCTGGGTATTCCAGGGCTATAATCTTGATCACCGATGCCGGGATGCCATCAGGTCCAGGTGCCTTTCCTGTTTTGAGTGACTTGGCCGCGTCTTGTAGTTCCTTAGTTGTGAAGGGCGTTACTTCGTTGTTTTTAGTGTAGTGTTTCTTCTCCCGCGGCGGGTGTTTGGGGAAAAGCTCCGCTACGATGCTATCCATTAAGGCTGGAGACTTCGGCGCCTCTGGTGAAGCCTTTCCAAGTCGTTTGGCGACAATTTGGTAGGCTTTACCCCAGATGTCATTGTCGAGATCGTTGCAGATCTCTTTCCACAACTTTGCTTTACTTGCTTTGATGGCTCGATTTAGCATCATTTGGCCTGCTTGTACTCTTTTGAATACAAGTCCTGGCTTGGGGAGCGTTTGGCGGCTCTCGTTGCGCGGCGACGTAGTTGATGGCACATTTTGCGAAGTTCCGCTATGTCTGTTGACCACCAGTACGCCGGCCTGCGAAAACTCCGGTTTTTCAACCGCGGCATAGAGGCGTCACATGCGGCGGAAATCTCCTTCATCGTATTTAGTACTGTCCTTTCTGTCTCGCTGCAAGTATCCGGAGTCGGGTTGTTCTGAAGGGTAGACCAGCTCCGTGCAAGTGAAGCTCGCAGTGCCTCTGGATCAAGCTTCCTGACATTCCACTTTCGCTTAGAAAGGTCGTGTTGTGGTACCGGAGCAGATGCCAATCCAACGTTAAATGTCACGAACTGGTGATCACTGCCACTGTATTTTTCGGATACTGTCCAGTTTTCAATCATGTTGGCAATTTTTGAGTCGCCAACGAAATGTCGAGGATGGACTCTTGGTACCCCGGTCTTCTGAAAGTCGTGGTGCTCCCAGTATTTAGCACTATGAGGTCGAGTCTAGCCACGACGTCAGCGACCTCGTTGCCTCTGGTGTCGGAGAAATCAGCGCCCCATTCAGCCGATTTAGCATTGAAGTCACCAGCTACGATAACTTCGCCGTCGAACTTAGTGACCGCATCTTCTATATTTGCGAGTTTCTGTCGGAACACACTAATCCCTTCGTTAGGTGAGAGATAGACGCTCATGAAGTAGGTTGTGGGGTTTGAATCCAGACAAAACCTGCTCCACCTCCGCTGTTGTTGACGGTAACGTTCTTTGTGTTCACAATCCAAATTGCTGCCGTGCCCGTTTCGTCTGCGAACCATGTTTTACCTTCGATGTTTAGATATTGCTCGCAGATAAAGCAGACGTCAATTTTATCTTCGAAAACACGCTGGCGCAGCAGGTTTTGCGCCAAGGCGCACCTATTCAGGTTGCCTTGTAGTATGCGTGTCATTTCTGACCTTTCATGGCTTCTGCAAGTGCTTTGCGGAATGCCTTACACGCTCCAGTGCCAGAAATATGGCATAGACTATCCTGGGCATCTTTGTCCGAAGCACAAAGGAAGCATTTTAACTTCTCCGTGCAGTTTACGGCCTTGTGGTTCTCTCCGCCACATTTGTAGCAGCACCTGCTTCTGTCTGGTCCCGCACACTGACGTGTTTGGTGTCCATAACCAAGACATTTAAAACAACGTGTTACTTTTACTACTGGGCGTATACGACAGTTCACCAAACCGATCCGTATACGGGCCTTGTCAAGGGCCTTAATCGCATTGGGCTCGTCTAGTTCGCAGAAGGCTGCCCGATTACCTCGTGGTGTGGGTTTTGTCAAATTTACCCGTTTGACCTCCAGGTTGTCAGTGAATTCACGTTTGAGTGCTTCACGGACTTCGCTCTCGGTAGAGATTTCATCTAAGTCGAGGATCTCGATCGTTGTTGTTGGTGTTAGCGTCTTGACTGTGCCGATGTTTGCAGTGGCTGCCCTTACTGCATCGGTGAATGCCTTGCTGTCTTCGGACTTTCGAGCCATTTCAAGGAGAACGCCTCCGTGTTTCGTCTTTTTAATAGACCTTATGTCTACGCCCGTCTCGACAGGGCTTACCTTGGCCTTGATTTCCTTCAGGAGATCGGCGTATGTTCGCCCTTCAGCTGGTTGGACTAGGACAGCTTTAGTTCTTGTCTTCTTCCTCCTTGGTTTCTTGGAGCCACCGCTGTTTGGCTGGTCTTGGGCTGTAGCAGTTTGAGTCACTGGCTCCTGTTCTTTCTTTTTCTTGTTTTGCCGAGTCACTTTGGTCCAGGTATCATCCCGGGCTGTCTTTTTCTGTGCTGGCTTGTCAATATCTGAGGAAGGGCTGGGCGTGGACAGCGGCCTCTTCTTGTTGCCATCTCCTTGCTGTGGTAATTTCTTAGGAGTGGTCAGAGGTGGCTGTGATTTTTGTTCAGACTCGGAGATGTTTGAGTCGTTGACGCCGACTTCGTTGGTGATTTGTTTGCAAGCCTATATGCCGGACTAATAGACGAAACCAATTTTCTGATCACAGGTCGGAGGTTATTTGTTTCTTTTATGAAGTCGGCTAACTCATCAATCTTGTTGCCGAGCCTCTCCATTGGTGACTGTTGGCCGGTGACGGTCGGTAGAGAGTTCATTCTTCCTCGGTGGGTTTGATTAGTGGCAGGAGCAAAAGGTCCTCCACTTTTTGAAGGAATGTTGCTCAGCTGTCCGTTCTCTGCCATCTGGGCTGATTTCGTACTCCCTGTAACCTTGCTAGCATTGCTAGACAGCAGAGCCATGGGGTCTACTCCACTGTTCAAACGGTCGCTTGATAACGACAAGTTTAGGCCCGTTTGCACGCCTTCTCTCGCCGGCACTGAGGTATCCATCCTCTGTACTGTAAACGATGTTTGAAAATCTTCTGACATTTCCATATCATCTTTTGCTAGGTTTTGGTCCACCCCGAGTATTCTGTTTCCTCGGTACCCGACGCATCTGACGTGCAGATATGCCGGGCATTCCCCTATCCGCCACCTGAGGAGGCGCCCGATGCGGGACCCAGCAAGCCCGACACGGGGTGTGTGTGTGTGTGTGTGTGTGTGTGTGTGTGTGTGTGTGTGTGTGTTTTTGTAGGGGAATCCTTTTTACGGATTCTAGGCATAGCTGTTTGGCCTGGATATGTGGCGACTCGACGCAGCGTCATACTAATTCGACACTAACGCCCCTACCCACTAAACCCTAAACCCCTTTTCCTTCTTTCCTCTAATCCCTCATGGAAACCGCCGTCAGGCATTACTTCGTGAAGGGAGGATCTAGCTACTGCTCTTCCTTCTGGTGGCTAAGGTGTTAACTATCTTCCTTCTATCTTCTGCTATTTGCTCTTTTTCTTTCGGTGGAACGCAAGTCTTTAAGGACTTCTGTTGCAAACGTGTTGGTAGCGTTCCAGGCAGCTTCTGATGACAACATTGCTTCTACTAGTGAATCTGGTTGCATTCTCTGGTTCAGGATCCTCTCCAGTTCTTCACGCTGTGGATCGAAACGAGGACATACAAAGAAGACGTGCTCCGCGTCTTCAGCAGCTCCTGGGCAGGACGGGCACTCCGAAGAGTCATCGTGCTTAAAGCGGTGTAGATACTCTCGAAAACACCCATGTCCCGACAACATCTGCGTAAGATAGTAATTGACCTCACCGTGATTCCGGTTAAGCCAAATGTCGACCCGAGGTATGAGACGGTGCGTCCACCTACCCTTCTCTGCAGCATCCCATTGTAGTTGCCATCGGCCTATGCTCTTTGCCGTTCTTCAATTCTAAGTTCTTCCGGGCTCAGTGCAGTTGACCTTTTTCGTTGGTAAAGGGCCCGTCTTTCCTCTGCTAGAACTCTAAGAGGTAGGGTTCCAGCAATGACGCACACTGCTTCTTCTGATAGAGTGCGGAAGGCACTAGCTACTCGTAGGGCACTCTGTCGGTATATTGGTCCAGCTTTTCTCCATGATTCTTGGGTTTCCAGTGCATCAGCCCAAATGGATATTCCGTAAGTGAGCACTGATGTGACTACTGATGACAATAGTAGCCTCCTGCTCTGCATTGGGCCTCCGATGTTAGGCATCAGCCGTGCGAGACTAGCCCTCACTACTGACGCTTTGGCACTGACATGTTCCACCTGCTGTTTGAAGTTGAGTCGTGCATCCAGCATCACTCCCAGATAACGGATAAATGGTTGTGATGTGATTTCTCGGTCACCGACATTAATCTTAATTGTTTCAACTTCTTTTCGGCTGGTAATAAGCACTGCTTCGGTCTTCTGCTTGGCCAGTTGTAGGTTCACTGTATCCATCCACTGGTTGATCTTCTCAAAAGTGATGTCAAACAGATGTTGAATCTCGTCGAGGTGTTTGGCGACGATCACTGCGGCAACATCATCCGCATACGCTACCAGTTTGACACATCTTGGAAGCTTCAGTCTCAGGAGCCCGTCATACATGATATTCCACAGAAGTGGACCAAGAACAGAGCCCTGTGGCACACCACCGGTTATATCATACTCTTTTGGACCATTCTTTGTATCGTATTTCAGCACTCTATCTGTAAAATAGCTAATCACTAGTCTGCGAAGATATGTTGGCACGTTCTTCTCGTCGAGAGCTTGCATGATGCAGTCCCAATTAGCGGAATTGAAAGCATTTTTGATGTCCAAGGCAGCCACCAGGCAGTACTTCTTCGTTCCACCCTTCCATCTAGTTCCTGCGATTGCCTCTTTGGCCGTATTAACAACCAGGTTGATCGCGTCCAGGGTTGATCGTCCTTTCCGGAATCCATACTGGTTGTCTGCCAAGAGTGGGTCGACTACTGCATCTATTCGCTGATGGATGATACGCTCAAATATCTTACCCGCCGTATCTAGCATGCAGAGTGGTCGGTAAGATGACGGTTCTTCTGGCGGTTTCTTTCCTTTAGGTAAAAGTACTAACCGTTGCTGTTTCCACTTACGAGGAAAAGTCCCCTCCTTGAGGCATGCGTTGTAAGCGTCTAGAAATAATGTTGGTGCTGCCTTTATGATGGTTTTCAAGGCTATATTAGGGATTCCGTCCAATCCCGGCGCTTTATTATTTCCTACCCGATTACAGGCCTCCAACAATTCTTCTTCAGTGACAGGTGGAATGTCGTCCAGTTCATCTTGCGTTGACTGATAATTGAGACTGTGTTGCTGTGGAAACAGCGCAGTGACGATTTTCTGAAGGAGTTGGGGACACGTAGGTGACGGCATTTGTTGTTTCTTCAGGTGCGTCATGACCACCTTATACGGCCGACCCCACACGTCTTTGTCGACCTCGTATATGAGCTCTTTCCAGCATCTTCTTTTGCTCTCTTTTATGGCCTTATTAAGTTCACGACGAGCTTTTTTGTACTCTGCGATCAGCACTGCAGAGTAAGGTCGTTGATAGCCACGCTGTGATATTCTTCTCTTTCGATGACACTCTTTACGGAGGTTGCTGATATGATCATTCCACCAGTGTACCGCAGGTCTTGAATTCATAACACGTTTGCGAGGCATACTGGCATCACAAGCTTGTGTTACTCGCATCATCAGAGCCTTAGTATGTTCTTCTGCACATCCAGTCTCTATCGGATCACTATCGAGGGCTATTAGCAATACTTCTGGGTCAAGAGATTTCACCTTCCAACCGACGGTGTTAAATTGCTTGATAGGCCCCCGGAGGTTCTGGTCGTTTGACGTTTCCCAGAGTATCGCATGATGGTCACTGGCAGTGTAGATGTCCAGTACCTTCCAGTTAGTGTTACCTTTAGCAAGGCTGGTACTGACAAAAGTGACGTCTACAATCGAGCTTGCGTCACCTTTGGTGTAGGTCGGCGTGTCACCACTGTTGAGCAAGACTACATCTAGTGTAGAAAGAGCTTCTAGCAGCTCTCTTCCTCGTGCATTAGTCTGCTTACTGCCCCAGTCCACTGCCCAGGCGTTAAAGTCCCCGGCTATCGCCACTGGATGATGTTGCTTCGCGTCCTCGGTCAGTCGATCCAAGAAGTCAGTAAACTCAGCAATTGAGAGGCTAGGTGGTGCGTAGCAGCTGTAAAAACGGATGCCATCTACTGATGCTGCTACAAAGCCAGCGCTGCCATTGGTAGCTACACTCTGGAAAGGGAGCTTACCACAAGCCCAGATCACAGCTTTCGTGGTGATATCCGTCTCCCAAGGTTGTCCAGCTAAATGTTTATATGGCTCCGATAAAAGCACAACGTCGAGCTTTAATTCCCGTACTGTCTGCATAAGCAGGTCATGCGCAGCTTCGCAGTGATTGATGTTAAGCTGCAGTATCCTCATGTTCGTTTATTTGTCAGCTTCTGGAGTGCTTCTTGGAAGACTGGACATCGGCCAGAACCAGAACGGTGAGCAGTGTCCTGAGAGCCAGGTTTTTCCGCACATAACGCACATTTCACTTTATTTTGGCATTGAGCAGCTTGATGACCTGTTTGCCCACATTTGATGCAAAGCCCAGATCGGTCGACTTCGCTTTTACATTGAGCAGTAGTGTGCCCAAAGTGCCAGCACTTATAGCATCGTAATGGTGTCTTAATTGCTCTGACACGGCAATTTACCCAGCCAATCCTTATTTTGCCTGTCTTTCCAAGTATCTTCTGCACTATTGCTGCTGGCAATCGTACCGAAGCAGTTTGAGTACCTCTGTAGGCCGGACGAATTTTAATGACATCTTCAGGTATTTCGTAGTCATTTCCAGCTGCCTCTTGTAAGGCCTTCCGGACATCGTCTTTAGTTGTTTCGTCGTCAATGTCCCGGATTTCAAGCTGTTCCTCTGGGCCTTTACAGATGACTTGCGCTTCTTCTTTAAGGATGCTCTTGATGGTCTTCAGCAAAGCTTGTCCTTTGTCTGCGGTCTTTCTGGAAAGCGTAATGAGCATATTCCCATCATTCGTCTTTTGAACCTTGTCAACGACGTCACGGGTCTGATCTGGTGGGACATCTTTTTAATCCGACGCAGTATCTCGGCATATTTTGCCTTCTCAACGGGTCGAATAATTAAGGCATCTGGTTTGGTGAATTTTCGCGGTTTTTCCCGCTTAGGCTCCGGCCGAGATTTGTTCTCCGGTTGTTTTGGTAACCGCTCTCTCGCTTGCTCCTTCTTCTCCTTCTTGGATTGGACCTTCTGCCATTCAGTCACCTCTTTTTTTCCGACGTTCTGCACTGCCGTGTTTTTCGGAGGGCTTGGTTTCAGGTCCTTTTTCTTCACAACTTGGCAGATCGTTGGGTCGGGAGAAGATCGATCTTTTCTCTTAGTTGACTTGCTGCTAGTTCTGATTCTGTCTTCCGCGACTGATTCACCGTCACCTTCGGCTCCAGTGTCCATTGCTTCTTCATTGACGATAGTTGCTTGAATGCTTCTCTCCGGTGTAGTGCGAGAAGTGCGTCGTACTGTTAAACACCATTCTTCATCAAGTTTCTTGAATCTCTGGAGGGCATTGGCTACGCTGGTCGTCTTGGTCTTAATCTCCTTGTGGATATTGACCTTAGATTGGATGAAGTCATTTAGCTCACTGGTCAGCTTTTCAAGGCGTTCAAACGCTTGCGACCGCTTCATTTCAGCGCTTGCTTCAATCGCTGCTTGTTGGGCATGAGGCCCGTTTTCACTATTGTTGTTTTCCTGAATTTTACTCATACTTTTAAATTCACCAGCGCATCGTACGGAGTGGAGCGGGTTGTCATAACTAGGAACGGGTGTACCCTCGGAGATAGTACTCCTACCCCAGTTCCCTGAGGCCTAGCCGACACTTAGCCAGCCCCGGAATACACGGACGGACTAGACTCGCTCGGAGCGGTGAAGATTCCGATCTCTAACACTCACTGCGTACTTCCTGATCAAGGCCCAAAGTGGCTGGCTCCTGATCCACTGCTGCAACTTACACCTCGGCAGAGCAAGCTCACATCAGCCGTGGCCTGCATCGTCGGAAACTACGACACGAGGTTCCGGTCACTCCCAGTGGGTCACAGCAGAGAACGATCGTCTTGTTAGGTCAGTTAGTGCGACCAACCCATTAAAGGGGAGTTTTGTCCACGGGAGCGTATTTTGTTTGGTTATTTTGCTTGGCTCCTACCCGCTGTACCTCATCAACTAAGAGATTAAGTGTCATCCAAGGACAGCGAGCGTTCTCCCATCCGCTCGGGGAGACGCGCCCGGTAGCAGTATCTCTTCTGCCCCGAGTGTGTGTGTGTGTGTGTGTGTGTATGTATGTATGTAAATCTCTCATAACTTTTGAATGGATTATCCGATTCGATCGAAATAAGCAGCGTTCTGAAGAGTCTCTTTGTCTCTAGAATTCTGATACTAATTTACAAAATTTGAGTCGATCAATTTTGAGAAATCTCAAAAATAAAATTTCCAAAAATTCGTTTTTTTGAAATATCTTTTAAACGGCTGAACTGATTAATTCCAAAAACTCCGATAGTGTTCTATAAAACTACCGTTATATTTTGAGCTCGAAGAGCTCAAAAACACAGAACAGCGATTTATTTGAGCTCGGTGAGTTCAAAATTACGCAAAAATGATTTTTTTGAGCTCGAAGAGCTTGAAAATAAGTGAATTGTTGAGCGATTAGGTATAGAGGTAGCAGGAAGTTGCAGGGATGGCCTTTAGGGTCAACCGTTTTCCTAATTTTTTTATTAAGAATTTTTCGAGAATCGATAAACCCTCGACAAAGTTATTAGAGAAAGACGTAGAATTTAAATGGGACGATAGAACTCAAGCGGCTTTTGAGGAATTAAAATCAGCTTTATGTACTGCACCTGTATCCAGACTTCTCACAACCCTTTATAATAACAACTGACGCTTCTGGACTCGCGGTTGGGGCTGTACCATCTCAAGGAGAGATCGTAAAGGATCGACCTATCGCGTATTTCTCCAAAATATTAAGAGGTGCAGAATTAAGATACAACACTTATGAGAAAGAAACGTATACCATGATTCTAGCGGTAAAGAATTTCAGAGCGTACGTGTATCGTCGTCCATTTACCATAGTAACGGACCACAAACCTTTAGTTTAGTTCCGCGCCGCAATAGACGGAAATTCTCGCGTTTTGAAATGCAGATTAAAATTATCCGAATACGAGTATAATGTTCTCCATAAAGCAGGCAAGATTAATTTGAATGCGGACGCATCGTCCAGGAATCCCGTGGAACCGGTGAACGTCACCACCCGAGCACAAAAGGCGAGGGAAGAACTTGAAGAAGAATTGCCACCATTAAGAAATCATTACAAGAAACCTGCAGTGGTAATATCGAAGACTTCTCTGCAGGAAAAGGAGCCTACAGTCGGAACACCGAAGACTCCTCTGCAGGGAACAGTGGGCGCTCCAGCCAAGAAGAGAGGAAGACCGCCTAAACATCGAGAGAAACCTGATGGAAAACGGATTGACCCGAACAAGGTGATGCCTTCATTAGATCCCGATGTTAATGTAGAATCTGACTCGACATCCGATGACAAATACAGTTCTTGTGAATCGGACAGTTCGATTGAAATCGCCAACGAGTTAAAAAAGAAACAAGGTAACAAGGCAACGAACATTATAGTAACGAAAGACTTATTTCAATACCGACATGATAATATGGTGTACTTTTTAAATGGTAGTTCATAGACACCGGTCAAGTGTATTGGACCAAGAAAGGAAATACATACTATTTTGTATTGGTGATTCGCGGGACAAGCGGAGAATTAATTATACGTGTCAGAAGCAACATCGCCAAATGTCTAGTGAAGCTCAAAGGAATATTGAAGGACAAAGGAATAACAAATTTCTTAATAGCATTCTCAGAGTTCATCGAAAATATACCTTGGAAAGAAGTGTTATGTTCCATACGACGAACGCAATCAAATATTTTATGAAGCTCACAAGTCAGCAATTGGGGGGGGGGGGCACAAAGGGGTCTCGAAGACGTATAACCGCATTAAAGCAAAATACTATTGGGAAAATTTGAAGCAAGATATTCAGATACGCATCCAACAGTGTTTGAAATGTCAACTCAAAAAACTCGTTTGCGTCAAGACAAAATAACCAATGTTGATAACCGATTCCCCGGGGACCGTTTTTGAAAAAATTGCTATGGACATAGTTGGTCCATTGCGTGTTACTGAACAGGGTTTTGAGTATATTTTAACTATTCAAGATCAACTTTCTAAATTTTGCATAGCAACACCATTGAATCGTATGGTAGCAACAACAGTTGCTGATGTATTTATCAAGCGCTTCATTTGTACGTTCGGAGCCCCAAAAATCTCATTGACTGACCAGGTCCAAAATTTTTTAAGTTCCTTGATGCAAAGAATTAGCAAGAAATTTAAAATTAAAAAGATACAGACAACAGCATTTAGACCACAATCAAATGGTTCTCAGGAACGTTTCCATCATGTTCTAGGAGAATATTTGAAACAATTTGTAAGTCGAGTCAATAAACGGGATAATTGGCTTGAACTAGCGACCTTTTCTTATTATACTTGTGTTCATGAGGGAACTACGTTAACTCCCTATGAACTCGTTTTTGGAAAAGTCGCTCGTGTGCTAACTAGTGAACCCCTCCATGAACTCGATTGCTTACCAACCTATAACAATTATATTAGCAAGTTAGTAAGTAGGTTAATAAACATTTGCGAATTAGCGCGTGAAAATTTGATTAAAGCAAAGGCGAAATCGAAAGAAATACACGATAAACACATGAAACTTGCAACGTTCAAAGCGGTTAAAAATGTTTTTCTTTTGAAAGGGCCCTGAATAATTACAGAAAGAGCGGAAAAGCGGGGATCAGGTTTAGGTCTGGATATCTCAATTAAAACGCGTAAATTATTATCAAAAATAACACTAGGAATTTATTTACATTAAATACACTCAATATTTAATATAGTTAATAGCGGATTGTTAAGATAAAAGCGGATTTGTAAATTACAGCGTGGTTTGCAAAGCGAAGCCGGTTGACACGTGGTTAAACACTTTGCCGGCACTAAAAAAGCGGTGAAATAAATGTACTGTTAACACAAATTACCTATAACAAACTAAAGCGAATTATTAGCGGTTAATTTAAGCAGTTTAAATTATAAAATTAGCGAAATGCGGTTTATTAACAAAAAGCGAAAGTAAAGAAATACTAATGGCGACTTGATGCAGCGAAAGCGTAGAAGCGAAAGATAATAACAATAGGCCGTCTTTTTCCTCGTTGAGTTGGGGAAGAAGGCTATTGCGCATGTCTAGTGGGAGCGATCAGCCAATAAAGCGGTCGATTCATGACGTGATCGAGAGGCTGATTTTCTATTGGCGGTTCAATTTTTGCGGGAACTAGCGGTGGACAGGTGCGTCTCTTGAATTTGGGTGTCCCCCAGGAGCGAGTTAATCGCTACTGGGCCTTGTTCACCGAACAGGCCCAAACCCAACAAGTTTGGGGACCATTATGATGGACCATATAAAAATCTAGAGGTTTTTCCTAATGGAAACGTAAGTACAAAGATAGGGAGTAAGACAAAAGTCGTATATCCGAATCGTCTGATGAAAACAACCATTGAAGTTTCAGCTCCCAGAAAGAAACGAACTGAGGTCGCGGACCCAGATCACGACTTTAGGCTTTAACTAAATATTTATGTTTCAGATATAAATATTCAACTCCTTATTGTCATAACTATGTGTTGAGGCTGTTCCGAGGCAAAAATTGGGTATGATTGTGGTAGTAAGATTTTAAATATGACTACAATATCGCTGGTAGACATTGCACGAATTCAGATCAGCAAGTTCGTTGGTTTTGGGCAATTAGACCCACTAACGCCATCTTAATTGACTACATTATGGAATGGCCGTATCGATGAGCAAGTTTTCTCAAAAACGGTGTAATGGGTGTTTTATGCCTGTTCATTGGCCCCTTAATTAATTTAATAAAATATAACAATACCTAGCAAAAATGATTCTAAATTAACAAGGGCGCCACCAGGATTTTGTATCTCGGTTCCTGGAACCGGAGACCAGAGCTGAGCTTATAATCTACAGGGAGAGAGAGTAGAGGAAGGTGATCTGAAAGAAATAAATTTTTATTTAACAATATATCGATATTTATTAACCATATAAAATAACAAATGGTGATCACTCACGCACTCACACTACAATTAACAACTTAAGACTACAGCCTAACTAACGGCTGACCAGGACCTCTTAAAACTAACAGCCTAACTAACGGCTGACCAGGACCTCTTAAAATAAACAGCCTAACTAACGGCTAACCAGGACCTCTTAAAACTAACAGCCTAACTAACGGCTGACCAGAACTTCTTAGATAACAGCGAAGCACTCCGCAAAGAGACTAATCGTATGCGAAGGAACGCTGTTAACACTCACACACACATAACCCACGCGTCTTCACACACACTGACTCTACTTTACTTTTTTACTTCCGAACTTATAAAATTAAACTCCAAAACTTACAACGTTAACTTTACTACAATTTTTCCAGTCATTAGCTCGCAATTAAAATCATAAACAATTTCCACTATTAATAAAACCGAACCTTTAATAACTTCGGATTAAAACGACGCCTAAGCTTTTTCCAAAATTAACACGAGTTTAGTACTCAACATTAAATAAATTTTTCAGAACATTTGAGGTAAAACTTCACTCCAATTTCAACTCGCAATTTTATTTCTTAAATCTTTAATAAATTCTTGAGAATACTCTTTATAAAATTCTAACTAATTTTCTGGGACTTAATCAACGCCGTTAAATATTTTTATAGAAAATTCCAATAAAATAATAATTTTAGTCCTCAGAAGTTCTATATATAAAATGACCGCGTGGAATTTTTCGATTAATAAATAATTAATAAAATAATTTATCTCAACGTAACATAAATCCACGAAAAATTATCCATGGGTATCCAATCTTAATTGCGTCGAAGTTCAGTAGCCAATTCTCAATAAATTATATTAAATAAATAATACTTTCTTGTAATAAATAATATTAAATAATAATAATTCAATTGTTCTTACTGATAAATTATCACGTGAAATAATTGCCAGGAATTTGCGCGCTCAAAATGGTCGCCGATGTTTGTTAGTGCGTAGAAAGCCTTGACCTCGGGTATACGAGCGGCGCTTGCCCGATCGTGAGCTGCCGATTGGAATTATTCTCGGTGTTCAGAAATCAATTAATATTTTATTAATAAAAAATGAATTTATTTAAGCCAATCTAGGATGTTAATGATTATTAACTGGCCGAATCAATAATTTAATTTCTCATGACTCCTAAACCCAAGAGGTCTAGAACATTCTTCGGGTATAAGATCCCCAAGAAGAATGCTCACAATGCTAACGAATAAGATTTAATTACAATTAATTAACTATTAAATTATTATAAGGCAAAATATTATAAACAATTGAATTATCAAAAATTTGATTTAATAATGAGAAGTAGTAAAATTGATGAGCCGGGTATACGACCCCCTTGGCTCATCAAAGAAATCAAAGTCTCAATACCTGTGTAGTTTTCGTGCTTGAAGAACTCCCGGGCTTCCTTGTTGGACTTTTGGATGTTACTTGTTTGTACACTTCACTACTTCTGTCTTGTCGCCGTTACTCAACTGACCAAGAAACCCAAAATTTCCCCCACTTAATGCTAGTGGGGTCCCGAAGACCGAGACGCGCCAGTGCTGCATCGACTAATTATCACGCGTGTGCGGTTTTACCATCACAGGGTAAATAGCCCTGTTACACTCCTCCTCGCCAGACCAGCACTGGGGGTCTCAATCTTCAGTTCCCCTCAGGGGATACATAAAATGAAAATTATACAAGAATTATCCAAAGATACAAAAAATAATTTATTGGCTGACTACAACTCTTCATCGTAGTCCAATTCTAGGACGTCGTCATCGCTGTCCTCTCCGTCGTCGAAAATCCCCTCTACTCCGATCCCAGAGTCCTCGGATACCGGTGGCACATTGTCCCCTCTGAACTCCATCTCGGACCAGTTAGGCCCTCTTAGCTCGCCCTTCTTCCTCTTCTTCTTTTTCTTTCCCGTCTTACGGCGGACAGGAGCACTACTAGGCTTTGGCTCTATCATCTTCTTGGCACGAGGAATGCCGGTCTCCAGAACTCCAGTCTTGGCAGCCCGCTCCAGTGCCTCCTTATATAAACTCGCCTTGTAGGCGGCGAAGGCTGGTGTCAGATGAGGTGGACACTCAGGAAGCTTAAACGTGGATGTTGAGGCTACTTGAGTGTCAGCAGCACGTTGGCTTCTAGTGGGGAGCGCTGCAGCCCCCTCCACCTCCATGGGCGTAGGCTCGGCCGTTGTCGCAGGTGGTGTGCGGGCAGGAGCGGGTACCGGCAGGACAGAGCTTTTCCTGGGAGTCGTTGCTGGTGGTTGGGACCTCGTGAAGACCCTGGTCTTCACGTACCCGGTCGAATTCACAGGCTTGTTCGCCGTGGTCGGTGGCCGACGAAGTATGGGCCCCTTTGGACACAGCAGGGACGTGCCCGGGTATATTACCACTACCTCGAATCGTTGCGGTGGGTTGCACCGGAGTGTCTGGCCGCCACGAAGGTCCTGGTACTGGCAAAGGTGGTCTTGGCGTAGCTGGAGGTGGACCGAGACCTGAAGAAGACACCGGTGGTGGTGTCTCCAATGACGCAAGTGGAGTGGAGACCCGGACCGACGTAGAAGATGTCTCCGACCCCATCTTCTTTCGAGCATCCTGGACTCCAAACGTCCTAAGCTCCAAAGGCTTCAGTTCCTTGTGCCGCTTCCTCTCGACCTCCGTGGTGGCTCTCATCCAAGCCTTCCATATGGTGTTTCTAGGTGTGGACGGGTTTTCCAGCAACAGGTTGAACTTGGCTCTGCGTCTGTTCAACCTGGCCTGGTTCCCGTTAAGCCCGCACCATCTGAAGCTCTCGGAGTAGACCTTCTGGCCCCTCCCATAGCTTCGATTGGCTCTTTTCGGCCTCGCTCGGCTCGAATCCGGGGGTTTTAAGAGGTTAGTCTCTTTTACACCAGTTGGCCCCCAATCGGTCGAGTGCCGAGGGTCTAGTCGCTGGCGCCGTCGAAGCCGGTACATTAGACACAAAAACATCCACTTGGCGCGAAGCCGATGGAACACTGTCTGCTGTGGCCGACGCACTGGCCCCGGAAACGCCAGCTCCCGCTCGGCCTTCAGCCAAGGGTATTGCTGCTGGAACTGGGTAATAATTTGGTAATAATGGACCCAGCCTCGACAGGGCAGATGCTCGAGGTGTTAAAGCCGCTTTAGACGGTGGTCTAGCGAGGATTGCACGTTGAACGGCTACGGAATTAATTCTGGGCCTCACCTCTCTGATGATGACTTGAGCCGCCTCTGGTTGTTGTTGACCCTGTCTACGGGCCTTGATCTTTTTCGAAATTCTCCACATCACTCTGAAAATTTTTATAATTTTGTTCAAGTATTCACTATTGATTTTTCGCTATTAATTTTTTTTTTTTTTTTCTCTTTTCAGAGTGACAATTATTAAACCGCGTTAATTTTTATTGCTAGCCGATCACTGCGTCGCGGCAGCTTTAAGTCGGGTATGTAATGTTGGCCTAACAGTTTACCGCGCTCCTTTTTTAATTCTACGACTAACGGATTTATTATCTTAGAAATTAGCGCAGGCCCTCAATATTTAACCCCAAGACTCGCGCTGTACCCAACCGCTCTATTACTCATGTCAGTTTTCGATTAGGACAATAAACCTTGTCACCGACAGAGACTTCTGGGATCTTTAAATCAGTCCCGTGGTACTTCTCTTGTTGCTCCTTTTCTTTTCTCATGACAGACTCAATCTTGTGTCTGAGCTCATCAAGACGCTGTACCCTTTTGGCCTACTCTGGATTTTTGAACTCAATATCATCCAACTCCAAGTGAGTTGTCTGGCCTGCTGGACGTGGTTCTTGGCCATGGAATAAATAGTACGGTGATAATTTTAAGGAAGAGTGGAAAGCACTATTGTAAGCCAGTTGGAACTCTCCTCGGTGCTCGTCCCACTCCCTCTGATCTTTAGTGATGTAAGCTCGGATCATAGGTTTTAATGTGCGGTTAATACGTTCTACTGGGTTTGCCTGGGGATGAGAGACCGCTATTGGACAAAATTTTACTCCTACCCTCCAGGTATTCTTGAACTTGGTTATTAACGAACTTCTTTCCATTGTCAGTCACCAGGAACATAGGGTACCCCCAGATTGAGAACGCCCATTTAAAACAATTTAGCACAAGCTTTCCTGTGTGTTTGCGTAGTGGGAAAAAAACCGAAAACCGGGTGTATAGATCTTGGACCACCAGTATATACGAGTTTCCTTGTATGGAGCCTGTAAACGGACCAGTGACGTCCGCTGCAATTACTGCCCAAGGTTTAATCGGTTGTCTCGTCTGGAGTGGAGCTTTGGATGGACTTTGTTTATATTTAACCTGTTTGCAGGTATCACAGGCTTGTACGAAGTCTTCAACATCCTTTGACATCCCTGGCCAGTAGAATTTTGTTTTAATGCGCTCGTACATTTTATCACGACCGAGATGACCAGCATCTGGTTCCTCGTGATTTCTTCTTAGTGTTTCTGGTACTTCGTGATCTCTCAGTACCTGTTTCCACTCCTCCTCGTCACCCAGGATCTCCTTAAGGGGATCAGGTCTTCTATAATAAAGATGATTCTCCAAGATTTTCCAGTCTGGAAAATTCTTTGGATGTTTCCTGACATTATTGAATTTAATGTCATACCAATTCGATGTTTGAATATGGACAAACCTAGCTGTTTGTAATCTATCCTTTATTTCCATCCAATCTTCTGGAGAATCATCTTCGTATAGCCGAGAAAGAGCGTCTGGGCCTTCGTTTGTCGTACCTCGTTGATGCGTGATGGTAACTTGGTGAGAAAAGAGCTCAACTGTCCACCTCACCGGGCGTCCGTTTGGTTCTTTCAGTGAGTGCAGCCACAATAGAGAAGCGTGATCTGTGACCACCGTAAACGGAGCATTTTCGAGATAGCACCTCAGCTTCCTCACCGCTCAGACTACAGCTAAGCACTCCTTTTCTGTAGTCGTGTATCTAGTTTCTGCACCACGGAGCTGACGACTGAGACGAATTATTAAATGCTCTTTGTCTGTTCCGGGTTCTTTTTGAGCTAGAATTGCCCCAAGACCGGTGTCGCATGCATCAGTATATAATACATACGGCCAGTCGGGTTTCGTTATCGACAAGGGCTGAGCATCAACGAGAGACTGTTTAAGTAACTAAAACGACTTTTCTTCTTCTGGACCCCACCTCCACTCCGAATTCGCGCCTGTTAATTTGTTCAAAGGACCTTGAGCCTTTGCAATATTCTGAAGGTGGCGGTGGTACCAGTTAACGAGGCCGAGAAAACTTCGTAATTGTTTTTTGTTGGTAGGAGTGGGAAAATTAACGACTGGTGCTATTCTTTCAGGATCTGGGTATAACCCAGTTTCGTTTACCACGACTCCCAAGAATCTCACTTCATTTCTGCAGAACTTGCACTTCTCCGGATTGATAAGGAGACCAAATTCTTGAAATACTTCAAAAAGAAGAGTTAGAACTTTCAGATGTTCTTCAAAGGTTTCATTTATCGCGATCCAGTCATCAAGGTAAGCGAAAACTTGTTCAGCCCATTTTAGTGAAAGCTTTCTTTGGAATAATATTTCGCAAAAACGTGTTTTTACGTGGTCTATAGCTTTTTGAAAAGTAATAGGAGCTCCTACGAGTCCATATGGCATACGTAGCCACTCGAATTGGCCTCTACCCTCCACGGAGAATGCTGTTAGTGGAACTGAGTCAGGTGACATGAGAATTTGGTGAAATACCTCTCTTAAATCCATAGTTGAGATATAAGTAGCCCCATGGAGAGCACTCAGTATTCTGAGCATGTTCGGCAGTGGGTGAGCTGGTGGAATTGTCACCTTGTTGACTGGACGATAGTCTATACAGAATCTTCACTTGTTGTTGGGTTTGGAGACCATCAATGGCGAACATGACCAGACACTGAAGCTCGGGCGAATGAACTTTTTCTCCAGGAGCTCATCAATCTGTTTATTCAACTCTTCGTTCACATCTGGACTTCTACGATACGGTTTAATTTGTACCGGTTGTATTCCTGGTTTTAAGACAATTTCATGTTGAATAATTTTCGTTGCTCCTAGATTTGGCACTTCACCAAATTTTCTCAACTCAGTCTCCAGAAAGTCTTTTAGTTTTACTTCTTGAAGTTCAGACATAGCACACAAATGTGCTGACTTCTCATGACAGTTGATAGGTTGGAATAAAAAGACTTCTGCAGAATCCGAAAATTTCCACGTGCCGTTCTTGCAGTCGATTTGTACCTCGAATTTAGTCGCGAAGTCCATCCCCAGGACCAAAGAATAACCTAGGTCGGGTAAAACACTCAAGTATTGTTCTCCAGCGACAGATCCTATTTGAATTATGAAAGGGGCTCCACTTCTACTTTTACAAGTAGAGTGATTAGCAAGAAGCACTCCTTTCTTGGTCTGGTCGTCTTGTAAATCCCCAGCAGCCAGATGTTTAATGTCCTCGTATACCTTTTCGTTAATGTAAGACCTCTCACTGCCAGTATCTAAGATTCCTTGTAGCTTCACCCCAAATATCCATACGGACATGGGTATCCGTGACGTTTTTTCCGGTGGTGACCCGTTTCCGGGTTTGAAAATCCATCGACTTGCTAGTTTGTGAATGAAGGACGCAGTGAGGGGTTTGCCCTGTAGTATATGAGGTAAAAACGAAGCTTGTGATGGCTTGTTGGTGTCCGTGGGGACCGCTGGTTGAGATACTGCTGGTTCACAGAGTGTTTCGACTTCATCTTCCCACTCAGAGTCAGATGCTTGTTCTGGCTCTGAGTTATCATCAGAATTTTGTTCCAAAGTAAATATACAAGGATCGAGTAGATCATCATCCAGATCTGATGCAGGGTCTTCTAATAGTGCGATTACTCTATATACCTCCTCTGAGCAGAGTGGTTTCACAGTTTTTGTCTCTTGTATATTGACTTCAGAGTCGGGAACAAACATATTGTTTGTTTTGCCCCTTTCTGGCCCACAAGTGGGTGAATCCAGACGGGTATCATTTTCAATTATTTGTAATTTGTTTCCCTGGTCATCAACATGTTCTGGTAGGCACGTCGGAAACTTTCGCGCTACCTCTAAGCATTTTTTTGAGTTGATTGATCAACTTCTTCAAACGGAGGTTCAGTAATAACCGGTCCTGGTGCAGGTTGATTATTTAACAAAACAACTAGGGAAAAATTCTCTCTTAAGTGACCTATCTTGAAACTAATATTACAAACTTCCCTCCTAGGACCAGTGCGAAATTCGAACATGTGAACAAGTACCCCGCAGTTGAAGCATGGCCTATGTTCACGTAAATAATGCAAGTTGTAAAGTTGGCCTACATCTTGTACAGGTATATTCGAATTTTGTGTTGCTGTTGTCGAAAAGCAGCGTACTATCCTGGTGTCATCGTGCTAGGAGTTCCAGTTTGTGTGTTTTGCGCAAGCATTTGTTGGTTACCCAGTTGAACAGCAGGTGGTTGTTGCCTCGGGTAAAATCCTTGACGGAAATATGGCCTATTAGCTGGAAACTGGTTATTAGAGCGTCTGACAACTCCGTAACGGTTGTCATACTTTCCTAAGTTTAATTGCATAGCATTGAACTCAGGAAGTTCGACGACTTCGTCCATTATTTCCATCTCCTCATCTGGTTGTTGGATTGTTCCAAAGCGAGGTTTATCCGTATTCTTGGGCTGACTCACAGCCTGAGTTTTGCTGCTCGTGCTCTTAGTACAACTGGCTGCTTCGTGTAGCACGTATAGAAGGTCCTCATACGTCGAGACTTGTCTAGCAAATACCATGATTCTCAGCTCGTCTGTCAGGTTGTTTCTTATGCAGTTCACTTGTTCTTGGATTGGTGGAGGGGTTTCCATTGCTCGATACTTCTGCTGGACATTGAGTACGAATTCTGTGGGACTATCCTCAGGCTTCATGCTCATTTGACTGATGTCCAGAATCATTTGATGGTCAGTCGTAGTACTCCCAAAAGTCTTTAGAAATTCCCTCTTGAACTGGGCGAAATTTACCCATCTACTGTAATTTGCATCAACCTAACGAGCTGGTGTCCCTTTTAATGTGAGAGTGATCACCTTCAAAAGCTCTGCCTCGTTCCATTGTTCTCGTCTGGCTTCTGCTTCCAACGAATTTACAAAGTCGTTAGCAGTGACTCCTGGTTGAGGGAAACAGATGCCTGACATCTGGATACTGTCCTTAATTTCCCTCCAACGGTTGTAGGAAACTTGGCTTGAACGATTTATGGTGTTCATTCTCGTATAGATCCCTCCAGGCTCTCTTGATTGATAATTATCGGGAAAATTACCTGGATAATTGGCCTGTGGTATATTTATGTAAATGTTACTGGGTATAAACCCCCGGTAACGATCTTGTTGGTCAATATCTTGGAAATCATTTCCTTGGTTAATGTTTGTATTGGTTAGTGGACGTGTTGTTGTATCCACTGGACAGTTATACTGATTAATTCCGTCTTGGAAAATTGGTGAACTGGAATTATTTCCAGTGTAGCCTGTTCCTGTATAAACCTCACGTGCTAGCTGTTCACGTTCACGCAGTTGGCGTATTTCCTGCTCCTGCTGTTGTTGTACTCGTTCAAGACGTTCTCGTTGAGTTTGTTCACGTCGCAGCTGGTCACGTAGCTCTTGTTCCCTTGCTTCTCTCTGTCTTATTGCTTCCTCGACACCGATGAGTTCTGCAGGAGGCCTCTGAGTTGCTTCAGGGTCTCCTCGAAGTCTATGTTGTAGCCAAGACAGATTTTGGTCCATATCTTCTATGATACCGTTCATTCGGTCTGCGATTTCTCCAAAATGCAACGAAGAATCCGAGGAACCAGCTGGAGTTGGTGTAAATGTGTTCCTCGTGAATATATCACTGAACCTAGCTGTGTGAGTATTAACAGGAGCAGATACCGTACCACTAGTACCAGGAGTTGTGCCGACGGATATTCGTTGGTTGTTTCGGACCTGTTGTGTGTTTACCGCGGATCTTTGCTGATTAAGACCCGGGTTTAACTGTGTTGACTCCCCCATAGGTGCAGGCACTACGCTTGACCTGGGTATTTAAGTCGTTCCCGCGGACCTCTGTTGAGTAAGACCCGGGAATAATTGAGTCAACTCCCCTCTAGGTGCAGGCACTACGCTTGACCTGGGTATTTGAGTTCGCTCCCCCAAGGGTCTTTGTCCAACATTGGTTCCGGGGTTAACTGTGGTAGATGGTGATATTCTACCTTGGCCTCTTTCTAAAGAAACTCGACGAGATTAGTTCTCGGTCCACTTGGAGGTAACATTGTAAAGTATTATTTGTTTCGTCCGTAAAAAGTTTTCTGAAACTTGGTAATATAATTTAATTAAGCAAAAATGAATTAAAAATAATCTTCCAAGAAAATATGCAAATTGTCAATAAGTTATTTAAATTTGAAAATAGTAAATTTTGAGAAAAATAAATTTGCTAAATAAAACAGATTTCAAAATAAAAATAATTTTTTAAAAGAGATCAGCAAGTTCGTTGGTTTTGGGCAATTAGACCCACTAACGTGCACTTAATCGACTACATTATGGAATGGCCGTATCGATGAGCAAGTTTTCTCAAAAATGGTGTAACGGGTGTTTTATGCCTGTTCATTGGCCCCTTAATTAATTTAATATAATATAACAACACCTAGCAAAAATGATTCTAAATTAACAAGAGCGCCACCAGGACTTTGTATCTCGGTTCCTGGAACCGGAAACCAGAGCTGAGCTTATAATCTACAGGGAGAGAGAGTGGAGGAAGGTGATCTGAAAGAAATAAATTTTTATTTAACAATATATCGATATTTATTAACCATATAAAATAACAAATGGTGATCACTCACGCACTCACACTACAATTAACAACTTAAGATTACAGCCTAACTAACGGCTGACCAGGACCTCTTAAAACTAACAGCCTAACTAACGGCTGACCAGGACCTCTTAAAATTAACAGCCTAACTAACGGCTGACCAGGACCTCTTAAAACTAACAGCCTAACTAACGGCTGACCAGGACCTCTTAAAACTAACAGCCTCACTAACGGCTGACCAGGACCTCTTAAAACTAACAGCCTAACTAACGGCTGACCAGGACCTCTTAAAACTAACAGCCTAACTAACAGCTGACCAGAACTTCTTAGATAACAGCGAAGTACTCCGCAAAGAGACTAATCGTTTGCGAAGGAACGCTGTTAACACTCACACACACATAACCCACGCGTCTTTACACACATAACCCACGCGTCCTCACACACACTGACTCTACTTTACTTTTTACTTCCGAACTTATAAAATTGAACTCCAAAACTTACAACGTTAACTTTACTACAATTTTTCCAGTCATTAGCTCGCAATTAAAATCATAAACAATTTCCACTATTAATAAAACCGAACCTTTAATTACTTCGGATTAAAACGACGCCAAAGCTTTTTCCAAAATTAACACGAGTTTAATACTCAACATTAAATAAATTTTTCAGAACATTCGAAGTAAAACTTGTAACAGGCCGCTTTTAGCGCCACCTGTTAAGACGTTGTTCTCTAATTTTACATTTTTGAATTTAATTTTAAAGGAAATTTTAATTGAGTTCTTATTTTTTTTTATGCCCATTGCTTGGATTCGCCGCGACCGAGTCGCCCTCGCGTGTAGAAACTCGAACGAAGCTCGATTACGCGCGGAACCAAAATCTAATGCGATAATACGTAATTTAATTTAGTAAGTAAGTAGCTTTAAGTTAGATTTAAGTACTTAATAATTGTGGTGGTACTAACGACGTCGGCCACGAACCCGCGAAGAGAAACAACGAGGATCATCGACGTGGGTAACCTGCAAGATCATCAACGACGGGAGGATGGCTGTCTCGAGATCGAGTGAAACGACGGACTGATCGGAACTCGAAGTGAGCAATCGACGTATGCGTAAAGGTGTAAAGCTAGCTGTCGAGCGCGCCAATGCTGCAGCCAATACATCATTCAAAACGTCAATATTGGAAAATTGGACTTACGGCGCCATCTCTGGAGTTCACAGCTAACGACGGACCCAGCGGAGAGGGGAGAGACAAAGGAATGCGACATGTGCTGATGTTTCCTTCTTTCACGTTTTCGACTTGCCGTGTGCGGACAGGTTTTAACGATACTTAGTTTTTTTTGGTTATTTTTGAAAAAAATCCTTGAGTATTTCTTGCGTTTGAAATCTAGCGTATATTTCAATTAGCCACGACAGAGTGTACTGATTTTGGGTTGCAGAAGAATAAAGGCAGTGCGACGATAAGTAGCTGTTGCTAATTAGTTACTCGACGAAAGCGTCATAAAGTACGACGCGTGTTTTGGTGTGATTGTTAGTCGACATGTCCGTGTTCCGAAGAATCAGCAAGTATCCTCGCCGAGGCATCCATTATCCAACAGTCCGACGTGGAAGCCGAGAGCGACTTGGTGGCAGAAACAACCCAGGAATAACTTCGGGTCGACGCTGTGACCAGGGTGAGTGGCTTTGTCTCAATTGAAGTAGCTCGTGGGATTCAATTTGTTAATTAAACAGTTGGATTGGGTTCATTAAATAATTAATTTATTTATTATTAATTGTACACGACACTAGTCGAGTCATAGTGTAAAAACGTCAAGGCTAAGTTGAGTCAGTCAACAGAGATAATCCCGCGAGGTATTTAGGTACCACCATTAGGGTGATTTTTTTTTTTACTTTATTTTTTTTTTTTCTGTCCCATCGTGAATTCTTGTTGGAAATACCCAAAAAAAAATTCCCTGAAAGTTTGAGCTCTTAATATTAATTAACGTCCTCGACCAAGGCATGTGAATATTTCCCATTGAAAATACACAAAAACTTTGATTTTTAATTTTTGAATTTCTAAAGCTCAGCGGCATTTCATGGGATCACTTTGATCGAAGATGGTTTTTTCTTAGAATTAAACGCTCTACAAAAGTGCCTATTGCCGCAAAGTCGTAACTCACACTGGCGAGGCAGTACGGGCCACTGAACCTGATTTTTTCATAAAATTGGCGTTTTTTCGCATTTATCTCGTAAATATCAAGAGCTACGGAAAAAATGTGAATGACAAACTTGTAGAAAATTCAATTTCCAACAAAAAAAGTCCTATGGACCAAATCGCTAAGATCAATATTAAGCAAGATATTAAGTCTTGAATATATTTTTTCGTGAAATTTTGGCCGATCATTGATTTAAACTTATTAATATCTTGTTTACTTTTTCTGTTTTTTATATTTTTTCTTCAATATATTTTTCTAAGGCTAGAAAACTAAAGCAAAATTAATAATCTACAATATTTAACCTTTAATGATAATAAACATTTAATCAAACTCTTTTCTCTTTGTTTCTTCTTCGTCAGTAGGTACTTAATAATCTAATGGCAACGTTGCGATGTAACTAACATCGCGTTGATTCCCCCACCAGTTGATCAACAACGTTTGACAAAAAGTACGCGACCAGCGAAAGCTCAGTCATTGTCCGCAAATCGAAAGCCTCTCTCCTCTCCAAAAATCCCCTCTTTTACGTAACCTTGAATTAGTTTAATAAATCGCCCAGCTAATTGCAGCGCTTTCTTTGTTCTTTATTGTGTGATACTAATGTACTCGCGTCGCATTTGTATGCTTTACGTTGCGTTACATTTTTCTATCATTTTTATTCTTGTCAAAGATGTCTGAACAAATCGGAAATAGAGTTTATAATTATTTAATTGGATTTGAAATTCATAATATTAATAATATTAAGTTACCTTCGAGTAGGGATGTATTGAATCTCTCTATGTATAAACATCAATCCTTAAAATTAAGTATACGAGCAAGTGCTAGTAGTGTGATCAGTGATACGAATGGTATTTGGGCTAATCTTTTGATTCCAACTTCTCGACCTCAGCACAGTATTAAAAAATTGGAAAAAATTCACAGTGACTACATGAAACTGAAGAATCATCGAAGTCGTGCAAAGACATCGAAAAGACAACGAACAAATGTGGAACAGTTTAGCAAACGTCTTGATAAATTATTTGACATTGCAAATTGTGCTGCACTAAAAAATTTACCAAAAAATTTGCAGCAATTTTTGACAGATTGTCGTAAAGGAAATAGAAATATCCATCTACCAGCAATTGACGTTATACCAGAAGAAACTTCTGGAAATCTGTCTGCGATGGAAGTAGAAACTCCCAATAATGAGGAAATTGGTTAGTTCTAATATTATAATAGTTCTGTTTAATTATATTTGATTTGTTTAACATTCAGCTAATATGTTTACTAATTCACTGTTAATATTTTTCATTTCAGGAATGAAATTATTCCAACAGTCGTCCTCAAATAGTTTCTGTAGTTCCATATCAAATTCCAGTGAATTGAAGCGAACTTGTTCAGACTTTGAAGATACAATGCCAGCGCCTAAGAAAAATAAAATTGATATTCTGACTTCGGAATTAGTATTAGCACTAGATAGAACTAAAACTAGTAACAGAAATGCGATGTACATCATTTATGCTGTGATTCATAGTTTAGGACTTGAGATTGATAAATATAATTTAAGTTACTCCACTATTCGCAATGCGCATATTTCAAAAAGAGAAGAAATTGTCGATACGATCAAAGAAGAAGAAATTTTTGATGACTCTCTCGTAGTGCACTGGGATGGAAAGATGCTTCCTGCGGGAAATGGTCAACCAAAAGCAGAACGATTATCAATACACGTCACCGGAATAAATACTGATAAAAATTTAAAAACTCCGATTCTCTCTGATGGCACAGGTGAAAGCCAAGCTTCAGCCATTTTTGAAACGCTGATAGAGTGGGATCTTTGCGATAATGTTAAAGCAATGTGCTTTGATACAACTAGTTCAAATACCGGTAAGTTAATGTTGTGGTTGAATGAATTTATATCACAGTATTTGTTTTTTGACTTGGGAAGAAATTTTCAAATAAGAATTTGATTAATTTTTTAAATTATTTTTACGAATGTTGAGTTAAAATATAAGCTGAGTCAAAAATTTGAATAACTGATAATTAAATAACAGTTTATCAATAACTAATTCTTTGTTTTAGGTTGTTTTAATGGCGCATGTGCATTATTAGAAGATAAAATTGGCCGTGACTTATTATATCTTGCTTGTCGCCATCATACTTCTGAATTGATGTTACGAAATGTTGCAGAAGTTGCTTGGCCTGTGACGAATAGTCCAAATGTACCAATTTTCAAAAGACTCAGAGATAATTGGGAAAAAATTGATAAATCTGCGTATGAAATCGGCACAGAGGATAAAGATATTGCACTTATTTTAAATCAAAGAAAAGACGATATTCTTGACTTCATAGAAAATCAACTGAAGGTATTAATTAATTCATAAATAGTTTTACCATTGAAAGAATTATTATTTATAAAGTTAATTTCTTCTACAGTCATTAGTTCTTTCTGATACACTGATAGAAGGACTTGTTAATATTTAATAAGCGTTATTAACTGTTAATAAATGATTTTTTAACATCATGGGATTTGATAAATATTTATTAACAGTTAATTAGTATTCATTACGTAGAATTTATTAACTGTTAATAAATATTTGTTAACTGTTAACAAATATTTATTTAGGATAAAAAGCAAAAATAGCAATTTTTTTTTGACACATTTTACAACCCTATAACTGGAATACATTGATAATAATTCAATTCACTTAATAAATTAACGTTTTTAATATGTAAAAATATAAAAAATAATTATGAGCTGTAATAGAATTTGGTAGTTTACAATAAATGTTATTATAATGTAATATAATTAATGCGAATAATTTATAAGGATGATTTTTGTTTATAAGCAACCTTCATATCATATGACATTGCAAGCCAAACAAATTCACTCAACCAAGTATTTATTAACTGTTAATAAATATTTGTTATCTATTAATAAATATTTATTAAATATTATTAAATGTACTTTTCTCCCTAATAAATATTTATTTAATGTTAAAAAATATTTATTAAATTAAATTATTATCTTCAAATAAATCAAATTATTAATAGTAAATAAATCCTTTTATCAGTGTAGTTATTTTGCATACTTCGATATAACTCGAATTTTTAAGTGATTTAGTTTTTATAAATTTTGCCTTTTAAATAATATTTTTACTTTAAAATTCTGAAAATATCTTCTTTTCTGGCCGCAATTATTAAATTTTTTTATTTTTGTTAGAATCATCATCCGAGAAATGATTACAAGGAGTTTTTGGAGCTGAGCTGTATCTTTTTGGGTGGTATCAAAAGTCATAGAGCCGAATTTAAAGCACCTGGTGCTTTTCATCACGCACGGTGGTTATCGAAAGCTCTCTATTGCTTGAAAATATATATGTTTAGAAACCAGTTTAAAATGGGAGCAAACGAAAAAAAAATTTTGCAGAAAATATGTGTTTTTATCGTAATATTTTATGTAAAAATATGGTTTACTGCTCCTAATGCAATAAATGCTCCAAACTCGGATTTGCAATTAGTAAAAGATCTTATTGACTACAGAAAAATACATCCAGAAATTGCAAATGCAGCACTCGATAAATTGTCTCGGCATTTGTGGTACTTACACGAAAATCTTGCTTGTTTCGCTCTTTTTGATGAAACTGTGTCAGTAGAAGAAAAAGTAAAGATCGTACAAAAAATAAATTCCCAGATAGCGGTCAAAAAGCCTAATAAACGTTTATCAGTCGCTTATGAAGAAATAACGTCGTTATCTGAGAAAAACATAAGCGATTTTGTTAATCGAAACTCGTTGTTTATTTTTGAGTAATTTGAGCTCCCCTATAAATTTTTGCATACAGATCCAAGTTTGTGGGAATCAAATCTTGAGTATAAACGATGTTATGATACATTCAAAAAGTTAAAAGTAGTAAACGATACTGCGGAAAGAGGAGTAGCGCTAGCCGAAAGTTTTAATGAAGTATTGACTTATAACGAAGATGAAAGACAAAGAATTTTTCAAACTGTTCAGCACCATCGATCTCAATACACATCGTGTAAAAAATCACAATATATTGACAATGAATTAATCTAACAATTCATTTTTCTGCTTTCAATAATAATAAATTGGTATTGTTGTTTTTATTTTTATTAAATACTTATTGTTGTTAATATAATTCGAACTTTTATAATTTAATAAATGGTTAATAATATATAAATTATTTAAGTGTAATTGAATTCATAAGTTTTATGCAGAAACTCTTAAATCCATTATTTGTTAAAGATTCTTAAGATATAAGCTTTTATAATGTAAGATACTTATCATATCCTGTTTTTCTAGCCTCAAAAAAATATATTGAAAAAAAAATATAAAAAACAGAGAAAGTAAACAAGATATTAATAAGTTTAAATCAATGATCGGCCAAAATTTCACGAAAAAATATATTCAAGGCTTAATATCTCGCTTAATATTGATCTTAGCGATTTGGTCCATAGGACTTTTTTTGTTGGAAATTGAATTTTCTACAAGTTTGTCATTCACATTTTTTCCGTAGCTCTAGATATTTACGAGATAAATGCGAAAAAACGCCAATTTTATGAAAAAATCAGGTTCAGTGGCCCGTACTGCCTCGCCAGTGTGAGTTACGACTTTGCGGCAATGGGCACTTTTGTAGAGCGTTTAATTTTAAGAAAAAACCATCTTCGATCAAAGTGATCCCATGAAATGCCGCTGAGCTTTAGAAATTCAAAAATTAAAAATCAAAGTTTTTGTGTATTTTCAATGGGAAATATTCACATGCCTTGGTCGAGGATGTTAATTAATATTAAGAGCTCAAACTTTCAGGGAATTTTTTTTTGGGTATTTCCAATAAGAATTCACGATGGGACCGAAAAAAAAAAAATAAAGTAAAAAAAAAATCACCCTAATATATATACATATAATTAATTTTAGGGCCAGATAGTTGGCGTTTTTTTATTTAAACAACTGCGAAAGTCCTAGCCCTAATAATTATGTAAAATTTAATGTAATTAATAACATTGTAAAAATAATTATACATTACAAAATCAATTTTGTTTAAATTCAATAGAATTTTTAATTAAAATGGCGTACATAAATTTTTAAGCTTGGAGATAGTTGCAATTTCTTAAAATGTTTTATGTTTTTATATTAAACCAAAATATATACTTAAACAGGACCATTTACTGTGACTAATATTAATACCCACCTTAAACAAAGATTAGAATATATAATACAAGGCTTCATACAACTTGACATAATTGCTTTTTTAAACTCGCTCTTAAATTCACGAATTACATGGTCAACTGTAGGTTTCGCATGGTTATGTGTATTACTTAGTTTAAAATTAGTTGGTTCATTATTTTTATCAACTTCATACTTCAAACGTGCAGGACACTTTTTTGATTGGTACTTTTCACATAACATATACCTATTTAGAAACAATTGAAAAACCAGTTATCAATGATGAAGTTGAATAAATTTAGTGATGATTAATAATTTTAAGTAAGGTAAAGTACCCAGTAGTTGAACAGGTTTCAAAGTAAAACGTATTTGACCCTATTTTTTATATATAATGATGTAATTATTAGTTCAAATTATTGATTTTTATGAAAATATAAACAATTTTGAATTGATTTAAGCGCAAAAAAACGCAGACAATTGAATATTTATTTTTTGACAACGTTTTTAAGATAGGCTATGAAAGGAGTAGTAGTTGAACAATCGATTCTGACGAGCCGCAGTAGTTGAACACTCGGGGAGCAGTAGTTGAACGAATAAAATATATGGCAATGGGCACACCAAAAATTTTCAATGTTTTATTGAAATATCAAAGGAATCATAACATATTATTAAATAATATTAAAAATAATACTGTGAATACTTAATATGATAATTTAAAAATGAGAAACATTTGTATTTAATTTTTATAATTGTATTTTTTATTATTATGAACTCCAAACAACACAAAAAATGAACTGTTAACTGAATCATAAATACTTTTATTTAAATGAAAATCATAAATACTTTTATTTATATATTATAAATATAATTTTTGTATGATAAAGACAGAACAATAATTTAAACATTTAAATCTAAATAGTTTCTTGTTTAATTTTTAAAGTTTTTTGTAGAGTTGTTAACTCGTGAAATTTTATGGATTTTTCTAATTCTTGTAGCTGGGATTCAAGTAATTTTAACTTTTTTTGCGACGAAATGTCATTATTATCTTTCAAAATTTTTTTAACAGTTTTAATCTCTGACATCAAATTTTTTTTCTCTTGCAGCAATTTTTTTTTTGTTTCATTGAATTGTTTTTTTACCGTTAGCTCTTTCTTTTAAAATTTTCTTAATGTTTCGTTTTTCCCTTTTTTCAGACAATTCTTCTTCCCTGAGTTTTTTGGTAGTTTCTTTTTTTTTCAATACCTTCAACATATCATCTACAGTGCAGGCAATTGGAGTATTTTCATCAGACATTTTCCTTTTCTTCTTTTTATTAGTATTAAAGCTCGGTTTTGAGAAAGATTTTTCGAAATTTGACGTAGATTTTTCTAACGTAGATGTAGGTTTTGAAATTATCTCTGCATTTGCTGGAATAGTTTCAAAACTATTATCAGTGCACAATTTCTTTGGTTCATCCAAATTATTAGAGTGACATGATAAATCTAAAACTGAAAAAATTAGTTAGTTATTACTTAGTCAAAAACTATATTAGAAATTACAACAATACTTAGAAATTTACCAGATTCACAGCTTTCAAATATATTTTTTATCTCTTCAATGAACTCAGGATCAGCACTTGCTTCAGCAATGATTTCAGGCGTATTAATACACACAGATTGAGAATTTGATAGTAAATTAGAATTATTGTCATGCATACTTGAATTTGTATCAACAATTAACTCTATTACATTCACAGAACTAGATTCTTCGGAATTGTCTGTAAACAATTAGATTTATTAAACAAAACTATATAAAATTTTTAATTCAGTCTCGTAGCTCTATCTTACCTGATTGTATCAAGTTGGGTGATGATTGATTCGGGAAAAAAACAATGTTTTGTTCAGACTCTTGTATGATTTCCATACTTAACATAGGATTTGTAAAAATATCGTGTCCAAGAGAACTGTTTTGTAATGATTCACCGTCAATCGTATTTTCAACTGCTAGTATATGCTGAGAATCTATAGCTACATTTTCATTTTGTTGTGTATCTAAACTATATTCTGAAGAAATTGAATCATTAATATTAATTAAGTTAGAATTATCATATACTTCATTCGACTCTTCACTGTTACGACTTAGACTATCTTGCGCACTCTCTTTACGACTGTTAATAGCTATATATATACAAAAATTACTTATAAATATTATAACTAATATAGAAAAAATACTTAAATTATGAAATTGTACCACAAAGTTGTAATGCTTTTTTCCACGCTTCGAAGAGTCCTTCTAGTTTAATGTCACCCGTCCAAGATGTATCTGTCTCGTTCTTTTTAAATAAATCAAGTGTACTTGGAGGAATTATCTGGTTTTCCAATATTTGTAAGAATTCCACTTGACGCTGAAGATTTGAATCGATTTCTCTGATACCTTCACTATTGTTTGACGTACATGCCTCGGAACAATTTTTATTTTTGGTATTTTTGTTAAGGACATCATAATTAACAGCATTCGGATTAAATGGGTACAAGCCGGTAGCACGGAATCCACTTTGAATTGTTTTACTAAAGTCAACAGCCTCGAGAGCTTTCTCTAAAACTGAAGCAAACATCCACTTTTTGAAGTCGATCACATTGTTTTCAATTTTATACTTTCTGTGTTCTTTTGCATAAGAAGCTTTTAATGGCCGAAATAATGCAACATCCAGTGGCTGAATGATATGGGTTGCATTAGGATACAAAACTATCAATTCAATCTGATTTTTTTCACAAAATTGTACCAGAGGAAGAGTGCAGTGTGAAGAATGGCCGTCAACATTAAGAACTACAGGAAATGGATGGTTGTTTTCTTTCAACCACTTGAAGAATACATTTTTTATGTAGTAGTAAAAGCTCTCCGCTGACATCCAGCCACTTTCAGTATGACCGACTCCCCACCCCTTAGGAATATTATCCAAAATATTTTTTTTTGGACTTTTTTTACTGTCAAATAAAATCATAGGTGGTGCCATTTGACCAGAAGCAGAAGCAGTTATCAAAGTAGTTATGCAGGCTTTGTCACTGGCACTTACTATTTGATATACTGATTTTGCTCCTTTCTTAGTAATGACAGTATTATCTTTAGGTACTATCATGAAGGCACTTTCATCAAGGTTAAATACTTGCTCAGGATCAATGAACAGTAAGTTTTTCTCCTTCAAATAATCGTGAACTGTAGAAAACCACCCGCGAAGATCAGTTTCGGTGACAGCTACTCTGGTAGTAGTTAAATTTTGAGAAATCCTTTTCGTTAACGATGGATGTCGTTGCATAAAAGCATTGTACCAATGTTTACCTGGTCAATTATTTTTGAAGGGGTTTTTTTTCTTGTTCCTTACTAAATAATCTTGAATACAGTCAAATAGATGGTTTTTAGTCACCGGAAAGCCCCTGTCAGCACAGTAAATTATCCAATTCTCAATATTACTCTCTTCCTCACTGCTCAGGATAGTTGACGGACCTTTTTTGCAATCAATAGGTGTAAAACATCTCGACTTCAGCGATAGAGTACTTTTAGGTACTCCAAATCTTCTCGCAGCCTCGGAAAGAGTCATGGAATTGCCCGCTGCTTCCATAGCTTCGTACATCATTTCCGGAGTCCATGATTTTTCGGATTTCTTTAAATTTTTTTTCTTCACCTTTCCACTGTTCTTAGAGACTTTTTTTGTGCCAGCAGTAGTTTTTGAATCAGATTTTTCACCTGACTTTTTTGCCTGGCGCTTAGGCATCTTGCTGTTATGTTAAACCACAATTGATCTAAAAAAACAAAAAAATATAATATTTAACAAATTTTCTTGTACATTTTACTAATTGTAACGGATTATTTTTTATTAACAAATATAAATATTATTGACAATTTTTATCTTACCTATATGTTGTGAAATTTTTTTGGTTAGAAAATAATAAAAATTTATTTTGATGAAATAGTTACATTTTTACACGAAATCACTTGAAATTATTGCACTAATTGTTGATGAATCACTAATATTTTATTTTTGTATATCTTTTTTAACAAATTAATAATTAAATGAAATTATTTGTTATTACACTAAAATAAGCTTTACGCTGTTCACCTACTGCTGCCATGAAAATAACATGGACCCAATACTTGAACACGTAACGCCACCTTGTTCAAGTTTTGGGTACCGCTTTGAGCATTGGGAGGTATAGTTGAACGCTTAAATTTAATATAAAAATAATAGTTCATCTATTTGCAAAAAATATATATTATTTAGAAAAGACTATTTTGTTGGGTGGTAAAATTTTTTTTACTTAAAATGATGGTATACAGTTTTTTTTAATGATTGTTCGGTTTACCGTTTAGTACACTTTTCATAAAAAAAGTAGCATCTATCGGCTATTCTCAACATGTCAACTTTAAAGTTAAAAAAAATATAATTTTTTTGATTTATAATTAAAAAAACTTACAGAAATCAATTACTGTATCATTAAATAATTATAACTTGCCCATATTACTCATAATATATGTGTAGATTTTTTATAAAAATGATTCTAAAAGTCTGTTCAACTACTGGTCCCATTTTTCGAAGTGTTCAACTACTGGGTACTTTACCTTACTCATTGCAATATTAATTTATAAAGTATATAACTTCCAGGATTCTAACTATTTCGGTTAAATAAAATCGAAAACGATAAAAATCAATCAAGAATCAAGAAGATTTAATAAAAATACGATTTTAATTAATCTACAGATATATACTCAGCATATATAAATAATCTGTTAAAATTTTCTTTTTTATCCAGGGTTATACTTTATTAAAACAATTTATTTAAATGAAATGGAAAATTTCACTTACAATATAGTTTTTAAGAAAAGTATCGAATTTAGTCTGTAGACAGTAATTTTTGGGATCAAGAAATCTTCGAAGCACATAAATATCAAAACTTACCTTTTTGTACAAAGTGTATTATTCTTGTTGTAATAAAATTCCTTATAGTACATCTTGTCTTCTGTCCGTTTTTTTCTCTCCATGATTTTTAATTTTTTCCGAATATTTTTTCGTAAAAGTTGTTTCAAGTGTGATAAAATTTATAAAAATAAATTAATAATGACACTAACAGATTTATGATTCACCTTAAATAACATTATTCCATATGTACACAGTTAAATAGAATATTGACTTTATTTATTTTCTTATTATCAATAATACCATTAATACTAAAATTTTCATTTAGCATATATTATGTGAGAATTTAAATACTTTGAAACGTGAATAGATATTTATTAATTTAAGAATTTTTTTTCTTAAATCAAGAACATCAAGTTCTTTAAAATTATTTTAAAGTTTCAATTAATATAGGCACAACTGATTCATGACACTTAAAAACAATGGACAAGTATAATACGACACTTATTTTTTTAACTTGAGTAAACTGTAACGAACTTAAAGAAAGTGCGTTTATATGATATTAGTCGGTCCATTTAAATTGCTTATATATAACTCTGTGAGAAATCAAAAAAAAATTAAAAATACAATATATACATATATGTATAATGAAAATTATTTTCTTAATTCGGCACTATTTTCAGTATATATTGTATATTCATACTTGTTTTTAAAAGAATAACAGATTGAATAAACAAAAGAAAATCATGCAGTCAGAAGCCCGATCTATACTTATGCTTAAGAGCCGGTCCCTATGATTACAACTTTTGATTGCTCGTCTAAATAAAGAAGATTTTCGAAAAAAACGCTCAGCTACGTAATAGATTTTTTAATTATCTATTTTATAGCTGAGCGTTTTTTTCAAAATTCTCATTTGTATGGAGGGTAGAGATAAGGAGGACCATCTCTGTATATGAAAAAGTGTCCGTCGAGAAGCGTCAAATAGGGGTGGCGCCACGATAGCAAGTGGGTAAGTTTTAAAGATAGCGCCAATAATTATTAGAGTAGGATAGTACATTAAACAAAGAAAGGAAGACTTCCGCTTAGTTATTGCGCACCTTTCAAAATAACTATGACATAGGCTAATATCGGTATGGAATAAATTTATATATAATTTTCAAGTGCCAAATTATTTTTAAATAGTAAATGAAAGATAATACTAAAAAATTAATAAACTACTAAAGAAATATAGATTTTTGTAATAAATGCATTCCTAACAACGAGATAAGTTCGTGTAAAAAAAGTAAGTAACAAGTCTTCAGGCATTACATAATTAAGATCTACGAATATGAAAGTAATTATAAAACTAGTTTTACAGGCAATTAACAAATGTTTATTAACCACATTAAAAAATATAAATATTTTTAACAATAAATATAAATATTTTTAACAATAAATATAAATATTTTTAACAATAAATATAATAGGAAATCATAAAAAATAATAAGCCATACATTTAAGAAAGTAATTTAGCATTTTTTCTGTGCATTCTTGTATTAGTTTTGGATATGTCGTAGCGTTTATTTTCCGATTTTGCCAAGAAATGAGCCCGTATTACAATATAAATATCTATGATTTTAACAGTTAGTTCTTTTTCATGTTCCAAGCACCCAACTGTCTCAAAAACTTTTTTTTTTAGTTCATCTAATATTTGACTAATGGTTTCAAAATTAACTAAACGTTTGCTTACAGTTCTCAAGACACACTGCTCCAATTGCTTGGTCAGTTCAAATAATTCATTACTGGCATACATTAGTCCGCCATATAAATCCTTTTTATTAATTACATCGTTTCGTTGTAATAATTTACCATCTTGCGCATTCATCCGTATAGCTTGTAAGCAATTTACGCATTTCACGTTTCGGTGCATTTTACGAACTATGTAACCAGCAAGGTATGATTGCACGGCATCGCTGGTTACAGCCTCATTATAGTCGTGATCATCATCAGTCGAAGAACCGTTAATTGAAGGCTCACCACTTTCTAAAATGTCGTCAAGGTTTTGAAACCATGATTCCCGATCTTTATCCGGAGAAGTTAAAACTTCTTTAGTTTCCATTAAACTTTTTAGAAGACCTTCGCCAGAAACATTGCACCCTTTTGGAGGCCGTATAAGCGAGAAGCAAGATGCTAATCGGTATACTTGGGCAAACATTTTTGGATCAGAATGATCATTCCCTCCACACGAATACCGCATAATAGAAAAAAATCTCTAAAATTAAAGATAAGTGATTATTCAATAGACAAAATGACGAATGTTGTCAATAATAGTAATATCATGTTCATTTGTGTAATTACCTCTAAAGGATCTTGGGATAAAGTTGCTGTCATTAAATATTTAAATTTACATTCGGTGTTGAGCATATCCAAAATTTCAAGTGTTGCCCGCAATGTTACTTTTAATCCAACTAAAGTACTTTTCGATACAGGAATTTTTTTTTCAAGCTTCTCCCAATTTCCAAGAAATTCCAGGAATTGCAAGATTGCCTGAAAAATTTGTGACTTGGATGAGTAAAAATATTTTAAAACTGCAGTCAATAAGTAATTGATAAAAGAATTTAAAAAAGATAAACTATGTAGAATTTCATGAAATTGTATACACACTTATTGTTAAGATTACATGCAACATTTATTACAGCTGAAAAAAAAAAATTGTATGCCAAGAAAACCACAAATGCAACCACAATAAAAAACATCGAGTAATCATTACAAAATGCTCTCCACCTAAGAAATTCCTACAGAAGATTATTTATTTAAAGACATATATTATATAAAACAAACGTTAGGCATTGGGTACCTGACAGTTTTTGAATTGTACCAATTTTCATAATTGTTGAGCTACAACTTCTTCAAGTTATAATTATCCAATGAAATCTACAAACTGAAAATGTGTAATTATTGTGTTTTATTAAAAAATTATTCTAACCTGTTTTTTACCGCAATTCTGTTCTACATACAAAGCATCTCTGGGTATACGTGATGACATGGCTTGAATTAAATGAAAAACAAGATCGATAAATTTTTGTGTCGGAGCTGAATCATTTAATTGCTCGCACGTTGATTGGTAATGAGCCATAGCAACAGCTACATCATGATCAAATACCTATATTCATAATAAAAATCAAAATATTATAATAAAGCAAAGGAAAATTTACTTATAAAATCGACTGTATAGTCATCGTCTTATTTTATCAATGAAAATGAATAAACATATTCAAATGTACATACTTCAGTAGCAAGAGGTACATTCATTGCTTGAAAGCCTTTTGGTTTTAAATGCGCTGGTGTTAATTTATAAGCTATTTTCATGTTAGGCTGCCGATAATTCTCTTCTTCTAAAACAGCTTCCCAGTGTTTTTTTTTCACAATCCCGTAAGGCGTCTAAAAAATTTATAATTATAATTATTAGATTATTCTACATCTTATAAATAAATTAATATTTTCATTTAACCTTGAATTCATGTAGCTTGTCATCCAAAGTAGATGTTCGGAAGCATTTTAATAAATGGTTAAAGTCTGAAATCATCCATAACCGCCGTGAGTTATCGTAAGGATGCTCACAGCTAATGTTATTTTCGTCGATACCAAATATTCTCCATACTCCTCGATTCCATGATGCACCGTCCATTACAACAGCATCAACACAAATTCCGCTGTTTTCCATCAATATTATGCACTCTAAAATGAGTTTATGCAGTGGTTCACTTTTGCAAGCGTTTCTAGAAAGAAAGCAACCTAAAGATTGCATCCATTGACCTCTGAAAGGTACAAACTTGAAAACTAAAGCATGATCTGCTGTTTTATTTTTCAAATCTTCCGGAGTGTGTTGCCCCAGGTTAACGAACCCATTGAATTTCATTGATTGACGATCGAAGTACACACCTTCACTTAACTTCATTTCATCAACTAAAATAACTCCTCGTCTTTCACCTTTTTCCATTGCATCACACTTTTCCTTTAAACATTGAAAAGTTGATGGTTGAAACCCGTAAGCAGAGCAGCTTATTTTCCTTATGAATTTATTCAATGTCTCTATAGATGGAAGAGGAAAAATATTTCGAGTACGTATAAATTGGTATGTTTTTCGGCTCTTTAGACGTATTAACATGCACTCGTAAATCCACTCTAATGTATATCGTCGACCTTTACTATTTTTTTTTTTGCAGCTTCAAAGCATGATTTGACGACGTTTTGAAATTCTTTTGGTAAGTTCATAATAGCTTCTTCAACTAGAGCTTCTGACTTCTTAGCACATTGAGCCTTGGTCAAAAATATTTTTTCTCTCAGTCGCATTTTCTGCAAAGAAATATAAAAAAAAAAATTAACATTATGATTATTTATTATTAAAGAATAACGATAAAAAATTTGCTATATTACGCAATTCATAAAATTGTTGTTATTGCATAACTTATTGACGTTGATTGCAGTGCAAAGTTATTCACCATTCTATGTTTAAATAGAATATGAGTTACATTTACATTTTATTTTATAACTAATGCTTATTTTGATAATATGAACAATATATAAATGAATGTTTATGTAACATTCAAAATTAGAAAACAGTTACATATCTTAACTAATTTTTAGCTATAGCAACTACATCTACAAAAGAAAAATAACAAAAAATTAGTATTATAATTTTATTCTTGTCACATTGGGAAAGTAAAAATGGGAATGTTTTATTTTAAATTTTATCAATTCCTTAAGAATTGATTTATATACAAAATTCAAATCTTTCCAGTATTAAAAATATGTACAAATTCGTTGTTCAAATTTTCAATATTTCAACAGTAGGACGAGTTTTCAATTTTTACTTGTAAATCGTTACTACTTCCAGACAACAATTAATAAGTAAATTAATGTACAAATCCAGTCAGAAAATTGAAGATAAAAATTCTATATATACAATTGAAATAATATTCTATACATAATTCTATGTAATTTCCATTGGAAAGTTTTATATTTAAGGGTACAATAAATGTACTATAAATAACTTTCGAACTTTTATAGCTAATATTCATGTCACCGAACTCCCCAATAGATTACGACCAATTAATAACATTTTTGTATAAAGCTCGGAAAAAATATTATTAATTCATGTATTTCTCCTCGATAGACTTAACTTTTGATTAACGTTCTAGTCGTTGAAAATGTACGGATCCCCTGTAGGACAAAAAAGAAAAAATTTCGTTTAATTCTAAAATCAACATTTTAAAGAATTGTCACTAGTCACAGAAAAACGAAGGGCTCTGAAAACATCGGAATCTAAATGTTTCTTTGCGATTTAGAAAAAATTTTTTTGTAATAACATTTTATAGGTTTTCCAGATAATTAGATTTCCTATAAATGTAACTCCTTACCAATAATTGGAAATCATAAAAAAATGATGAATTGTTTTTAATTGCCTTCAATTTTTGTGACAAAGAGTATTTGGACATTCTTGAAATTAAAGTTAATAGAACCAATACCGGATTAAAACCACGTTCCCCACTGCAAAGATCATCGGTTAATATGAGATTTGTGACCGAAGCGATAAGTTAATTATCCGCGGATAATAAGATCAAGCTAAAAGATGTTTAGTATATAATAAAATTTTTCGGCAAGTTTTGCATAGTAAATAGTTGATTGAATTTTATATTTTCATTCAAGCATCATTTTGCTACACTTTATTATTCCTTAGTTATCTCGCTTCATTAACTTATAATAGCATTTTCAGATCTTCGATTAAATATATATCGTAAAATTTATTAGCGTATGATAAGAAAGAATTTTTTTCCTTTTATTCAATTCAATTTGATTACTTAATTGTTAGTATGAAATTGTTGGTATGAAAGTTAGTATAAAAAGCTGGTTCAAGTCTAATTATTATTTTTATTTTTAAAACTTACCATTCTCTTTAGACGTTTGCATTGTTTAACTAGATTAGAAGCACGTCGTTTGTGAGGAGTTGTAGTTTGTACAATAGTTGAAGTTGAATTACGGTTCTGTAAGCGATGGCGTAAAATTCGACAAGATTTACATCTTGGATTAGGTTGATTTCTTTCGTAAGTTTCATTACCAACAATCACACCTTTACAAATTTTCGAATACCTTAAATGTTATGTAATTATTTAATAATTAAATAATTAAATTATTATTAAACCTTTCGTAGCAGCTGATTCTTTCATTCATATGAAAATAAATCTTACTTGTTATTGTCACATTGAGTACCAACGCACAATGGCCACTTTTCTACAGATTTCAAGTAGTCGTAGATACTGTCAAATGAACTAATTGACTCATTTAAAGTCAATTCTTCATTATTGAGAAAAATAACCTACAATTGTATTGCAATTAATTATAAAAAAAGCAAGCCAAATATATAACCTAATTTACATTAATAAATACTTACAGTAGTAGATGAATGCTTGTTTACACGTACATGGTTTTTGATTTGCTTAGTTGTTGGATCCATTCGTGTAAACTCTAGTCCATTTGGTTTTTTTACAAACATCCAAAATTGTGGCACCCTTGAACATTTTAGAAAATTATCCATGAAATTCTCTACTGATTGGGTAGTTACTTCGGTTTCCTGATGGTTTCGTAAATCATATATATCGCGAGCCTGTTCATTCAACAGTGGTCCTTCTAAGTCGTGCTCAGTTTGTTCAATGTCATCCAATAAATTATTAGACAGTTCCTGATGATCGACTAACAATTCTTGTTGCTCGATGTTGTTTTGTACATTATGCTGCTTTTTCTCTTCAGATAGATTGTGGTTGGAGTCTGGCTTTTGCGGTTGGGATATGTCACTTGCTTGGAGTTTATGTGCTAGTACAGGAATAAACTGATGCCCGATGGTTGGCAAAGCATCATCTCGTAGTGTTTTTTTCCCTGTAGGAAGAATCGTGACCTCTCCTTTAATATTAAACTTGTCGTACATTTTTATATGCTCTTCTTTAAAATGAAGGTGACAAATATAATCAGTAATTTTTAGTTCAATGCCCAAAGAAATTTCCCAATCTCTTAATTTTGTCGGTGTCTGTGAATTAATACAAACAAAAATTGTTAATGTAATGATTTATTAAGATTTATATAAAAAGGAAAAATTGCTAACTTAATAAATAATAATTCATATAAATTTATTTTACATACTGTTGGTCGGAAAAAAGACGGAGGCTGGGATATGTCATTTTCTTTGTTTTTTAAATTTCGCCCACTTGGACAACTTTTCACTTTACAAACTTTTCCCATTATTGTTTAATTACTTTTTTTTTTGTTTTACAACAGTAAAAACTATAAAATCACGAAAAAGTATTATCAAAAGCTTCGAAAAACAAAATCATTCTCCTCGTTATCTCAGCAGTTTTGGTAGGTTATATTTACTAATTTACTTTGGACTACGTAAATAGTTGACGTTTTATAAACTGCAATATTTTCAACTACACTAGTCACCAGAGATATTAAATTTTTCAACTCAGCACACTTCACTCCGCTTACAACTGCTACATTCATATCCTTACCTCTTGCTGCGCTAGCGCTATTTGGTGGGTTATTGAACTATAATTTGCCTGTTGACGCTGGACACTTTTTCAACTTGTCCCCCACATAAGACGGTCCTCCTTACCTCTACCCTCCATACCCTTAAGGGAAAAAACCAAAAATGAAATTAGCTTTATCATCACGAGTGCAACAAGGATAGTACCGTTTCTCGCCGTGAGTGCGACGCGAGAAAAAGATAGGATAGGCTCTTAAGTCAGTAGCGCAACCACTTGCGCGGAGAGGTACGTTATAGCGAGAGGTTCATCCAAGTCTCGACGGTGCTTGAAAGACATCAGTATACGTCCTCACAACGAATCTCGACCGTTTAACCGTTTATTACTTCTCAAAATTTGATTTAAAAAATATTATATTACAATTGTATAATCGTTGTGTTTCAATGTTGTTATAAAAAATCGGGTGCTCAATTAAATAAATCCTTATTTATTTAATAATATCGAATAAAAAGTGAAAATTGCAATATAAATTGCCACCAAATATTCCAAAAGTCGTGTGCGTTTTTTTTTATTTTTTTAATAAAGTATATTGTACCGTAGAAATTATCCACCCATTCCCCTTCCCCATTATTCGCTTGTAAGGACATAAGAACGGCTGCATCAGGAATTTTTACTTACTATAAATATTGAGATCTTCTGACCAATCAAAACGTTCATCCCCTCTTTTTCACGACCGTGTATAGTGAGGGAACAGAAAGAAGAGGTGTGTACCATGTACCTTGGGACTTGAACGACCGAGAGCTTGTGATCATTTGTTAACATTTTGCGTCTAAATGAAGAGTGCATTTTTTTAATATTAAAATTTGGCAAACTACAGTAATAAAAGATGCCTTTCAATATTAGATCCATGGCCCATTGGGATTTTTACCATTATGATGGTTATCTATATAACTGCAATAAAACCGACGATAAGACAGGCGCCAAGTAAGTAAAAAATTTTTTTTACCGCTTTAAGTTTGTAATAAATAATAATAATAATAGTAATAATAATAATAATTTTATGTTTGTTAGCTTTCCTATTTACAATTTTACAATATATATAAACATAAATAATTTCTTTACAATAAATGAACACAATATATACATATATACATTCTTAATAACTATTTGTATTTTTAAAACTATTAACATTATTTTTAATAGAATTTTTGAGCTCGACTTTCTATAAAAAAGACGATTTGTTGAGAAGAAAATAAAATTCCTTTATTTTTCTGTAGGTATCTTCTTTGTAATGAAAGGGAAAAAAAAAATGTCCCGGTAAATGTACCTTCAAGGATGGGAATTATGATATCACAGGCGAACATAAGTTTCACAATCGAATATCAACTGATAAAATTGAAGCAGAAAAAGCCTTTTGGCGATCATTACACCAAGGGTATGTGAGCAGCTTACTGTCCTTACGAGCAATTTATGATACGTTAATTCTTTTGTAAGTATGTATGCCAATGTTATTTATGATATAAATGTTCCCTGATTAAAAAAAAGTATTGAGACAAAGGAAAAAGTATTGAAAAGAATTGGTTTTCTAGTCAATCCAATTCTTTTTAATACTTTTTTCTTTGTCTCTATACTATTTTTTAATCAGGGTTAAGAAGTGTAATGTTCATGAAAAATTTTTAATTTATTTTAAAAACTGATATATAATTGGTTATTGTATTGTTTCTAAGTAAGTGATACTTTACTTATTATATTTTAAAATTTATATTAATAGTGATTTAAAATTAATTAATTTACGATAACACAATAGTCATTTTAGAAATTTAAAGATTGTTAAAAATTTCGTTATTATATCAGATTTATTTATCACCAATAACAATTCGGTGTCATTTATAAAATTAATAACGAACTGAACTAACATTTATTGTTCGTTATCATACATAATGTAAAATGGACATTTGTGTAAAGTGCGACGGTGCAATACTTTCAAAAATTCGTAAAATCTTTCGCAATTTTCTTAGCATAAATATTTTTATAAAAAAAAAAAAAAAAAAAAAAAAAAATAACTATATGTTTCAATGTAATGTAATTATCTAAATGAGCGTATAGAGACGTGAACTATTAAATTTTTTACACGCCTTTATTTTATTTACTCTCGCACTTTCACAGGCATCCCGAGATGGCAGAAGAAATTACCTTCAAAAATATTGAAAAAACAATGTTTCGATGGCGTCAAAACACAAAGCTGCCAAAATTAAATTGTTATTTCGATGTGCGTCAAAAATTATACAGTGAAGAATAGGAATTCTTTCGAAGTTTCTCTGTGGAACTTGATTTTCCACAAACTGTTGAGATTGAAGCTATTAATAATGATATATTATTTATCTATGACAAAAGATTCATTAATTTGATGACAAAAGATAATTTATATATATACTAGTTTATCAACTGTCATTCCGAATTTAGGGAATTCGAAGTATCTTACAACAGTTATCGCTGAAGTTAAAAATCACGTAAGTTTATTTTGAATAAAATTTGTTTATTGCTGTAACTTCGATGGCGAAATTCCCGATCCATCTGTCTTTCGGTCATGTTTGGCCCCTAAAAAAAAATCAAAATCAAAAAATAAAAAAAATATAACTTTCATTGTATAACTACTTGTTGTTATTAATTATTCTGTATCTAAATCTAGAATTTAAAAATTTTTATTTACAGGCTTTACCAATTATGTGGGTGCTATCGACAGAAAACAATTGTTTTAATGGAATGTCAATTGCAAATAAATGCAAGACAATTTTAAAAGAAAGAATGATTCCTGAAGCTAACTTATACATCGATTTTCAGTTTGACTATAAAATTAATTTTGAAAAGTTATACCCTGATACAAAAATTGTAGGATCTTATGAGAATTATTGTCAAGTAAGAAGATAAAAAAACAATGTCATTATATGCTTATTGATTTTGTCATTGATAAAATATTATTAATTTTTAATTTTGTTTTAAATACTATGACGTATTGCCACAGACATGGAAATTGATTTGAATAATAAGCAGTATCGAAATATTTTACAAGAAGTTATGTTATTGGCTCTACTGCCTGCAGAGGACATTGAAAATAAGTATACAAAAATAAAAAATAATACTGCGGCCAGTGATGAAAATTTGAGTATATTGAATTTTATTACTGATGTAAAAACTCAGTGGATTGGTAATGAAACAAGTCAAAAACTCACTTTATTTAATAACATCAACGGAATTAACGATGTTCATGTCATCCACCTGAGAGTTTTACAAATTAAATTAAAAAGTGATCATCCAACTTTTTGGAACTTTTTAAGTACGTATAACTAATACATTCGTATACATTTTCATCTAAAATTTTTTTTATAAATTTTAGTATTATTTCATAAATCATGAATATAACTTTACTAATTTTAAATAAATAATAAAATTAAAATCTACAATTGAACAATTTTTTATCTTCGTTAAAAAAAATTGAAAAGATGTATAGCTTTCGGAAAATCAGCTTTTCAATTTATAACTTAAAATTCCAATAATTAATATATTTTCATTTTTTAATTTCAGATACCATTCTGGGAGTCATTACAAACGTTCAGAAAAATTATTTCTAATTATTGGCAACGGTAAAAACGAAAATTGCTAATCCTAGAATAAACTACTCATGGAATGACAGAAAGAAAAATAATCGGGTGACTATGATTAAAAAGTTGTGGACAGATATCAATGAAGAGAAAATAAATGCTACTGAATTTATTGCAAAGTGTAAGCTCGTCATGAGGGAATTTTTTGATGATTTTTTTGTTGACAAAAGAAAAATCGTTGCTATTGACCAAACCGTTGTTCATAAAGATATTGGAAGTAAGTAATTATTTTAATATAAAAATTATTCATAATTTATTTTTTGTTATTTCAAAGTCACTAACGGGGAGTTCAATTTCTTCAAAAATTTAATTATTATATTTCTCAATTTTATTTATCATAATTAATAAAGTAATGATTAAAATTTAATTACAAATGCTGGTAATAATACATGCCTAATTTGCGAAATAAATCTGATTGAAACTGTAAATTTTCCATGCAATCATGTAGACTCGTGTTTACGTTGTGCTGATATCGAGATATTTTGCTGCCTCGTTTGTCGCGAAGACGTTACAAGCCGACAAAAAATATTTTCACCGAAAGATGATGAAAGTATATATTTTTTTATTATTCATAAATTTATCAATTTTCAACTTGTTATGTATAAAATATAAGATTTTTTATGCATCAATTATTTTCATTTTTTTATTTAGATGATATGATTGACACCACATGCCAGATTTGCACGGTACAAAATATTTCTGCTTGCTGGAAACCATGTCACCATGCGATTACTTGTATGAGCTGCGTTAAAAGAATTCCCCGGGTCTACGGCTGCCTAAAATGTCCATATTGCAACTCTCGATGCACTGACTTCTTTCAAATTCATTTGTGAAATGCTAAAAACAGTTATATGTGCTCAGAAGATTTCAAGAAATTTAAAATAATTTAGCCTTACTTGTTCATGATCAACGTTAAATTAATATTTTACGATACTTTTAAAGAATGCAGCATGTTGCAATTAAGCTAATTTTTTAGTTTTAATATTATTTTAATTATTATACTTCGTTTTGCTGCATTATAAGTTTTTGAAACAACAAATAATACTTTTTTAAAATATTCATAGGATTACACGTAATCACTAAGATTTTTGTTTCCTATTGAAGTAATTTTAATTATTTAGTAATAATGATGTATTACTTTGTAATTTTTATTAAGCTAATTTTTCAATTTTAATATTTTAATTTTATAGACTTAGTTTTGCTGCAATATAAGTTTTTGAAACAACAAATAATACTTTTTTAAAATATTCATAGGATTACACATAATCACTAAGATTTTTTTGGCCTATTGAAGTAATTTTAATTATTTAAAAATAATATTGTATTACTTGATTATTTTTTAAGATATAAATTTGATTCTAACATTATTAAAATTTTCTTCAGTTATAAAATAAAGAATTTCATATGATAACAATTTGATTATTTTTATTGACTATTTCTATCAAATTAACGTTTACATAGTTTATGCTATTATTTTTAATAACGTTATTAATTTAAATAAATGAATTGATTTCATTCTGTATATAAATAGTAAAAAAAATTAAGTTTGAATTTCAAGTAGAAAGTTTACCATGAGAAATTGTTATTATCAATAAAAAATTGTTCTACTGAACACAAAGGTTTCTTTTTATCTTATGAAAAAGTTTTGGGATAGTGTCTATTCGTGAGTATTCTTATCATATGAGTGTCATTGCAGATTTAAATTATTTACGATAGGTGTCGATGCGGATAGGGCTCTTTCGATATTAATAACTTTCGAAAGATGTCGCTTATATGGGATGGAAGGTAGCCAATGAACTAAGATAGATTGCTTGCAGTTATCCTTTTATTTATTTACTTTGTTTATTTACTTTAAGCTCTCTGCGAGAAAGTATTGTATATAATTCTACATGATAAACTAACGATGTGACTAAGGTACAGCAAACAAACAATACGACTCCGTACACAAACAGCTCCGTATGTATACAAAGTGCTACAAATCCCGGGAAATTCAAATTTTATACGTAATACACCCTCGTAGAGCGGCACATGTACGAAGTCGTACACATACTACAGAATAAATGAAGTAATAATAATAATAATAATAATAATAATAATAATAATAATAATAATAATAATAATAATAATAAAATGGGCCCGAAAGGATTTACGAGATCTCGACATCAAAACCCGTAAGGTTATCAATATGAATCGGAACATGCACTCCAATTCATCAGTCGCCAGATTATACCTCTCCCGGTCGATCGGTGGGATCACTAACCTGCTGTGATCACTAACCGCCTTGTTGTGCGGAGTGGTACAGCAGTAATGGATGGAGCTCAGGCTGGGCCCTCGGAGAATCGGACTCCGGGGACAACCCCCCTGAGCATTTAATAACATAATAATAATAATAATAATAATAATAATAATAATAATAATAATAATAATAATAATAAGCGGTGCTTGCTACGTGGCCTCCAAGCGGCGCATCGCGGGAAACGCAGACCATAACACCAGGTCTGTAGGCGAACGACGTAGCCGATGCAGTGGGCCAACTACCCACTGCATTGAAATACTGAGTTACAACAAGACGTAATCTCAGAAGTGCTCCCCACAACCGGTCCTTTTCGGATGAGGACCATTCATCAGGTGGGAGGAGCACGCCGGACCCGATGAACGATGACGACCCTGGCGCTTTAAGGACTTTCTTTAAGTGGACGGAGAAACTACGAGTCGACCTCTTGGTGTGCTACCAACGAAGCGAGCTGGGGGTGAGCGGTTATATGGCCCGGATGCACATTCTTTGGAGTGATATGCATCCGGAGCTAGAGCATTTTACGCCTAAACACCTGCGTAATTATGCCGCTTATCTTCGGCGTAATAGAAGATCGCTTGTGCCGGATAGAAGGCAGTCTAATAGACTTTCCTTTCCGGCGCAATTACACCAAGAGCGACGCCGTTCCTCCTTGGATGACAACAATCCCTTTATAGGACGGCAAGTAAGTATATCTAAAAAGATAACTTACTCCCAACAACAGCTAGAAGCGGTAAATGAAGATCTCCGTAAGAACATCCTGGAGGATTCCACCCTGCTCACTGTGAGCCAGGTTGTGTATGGTGTAGCAGTTTCGGCTTTTCCGAGAGAGAGACATTGTCTCTCGATCGAGGCAAGGTTGAGACAGCGCATCTCACAACTTGGACTCAAAATTGACAGATCCCGGAAACAGGTCTCCCGCATTCAGTGTGTGATTGAGTTTGAAACAACTCAAAGAGCATACACGCCCCGAATTCGGCGCATTGCTGCTGAACTTCGGTGGCGTCATCACACACTGAATAAGAGTACTCTTCTTGTCATCAAGGAAGAGTCTCTCAATAAATTGCGGGCTCTAGTGACTGCCAAAAAGTCACTAGAGAAAAGGCTGAAGCGGTTGGTCGACAACTCGTTGTTTCGATCCAGCCCTTCACGCTTTCTGACACCAAAGACCGATGTTACCGGGAATTATCCAACACCTGAGCGGGTGGAAGCTTTTTGGACTGAGTTGTATGGAGATCAACCAAACGTGAACGCCAATACTCCAGCTCTGGACGACTTTAAAGCATTCTGTCAGGAACACCGTAGACAGAATGCTGATGAAGAGAGCCCTGCAGTCAGTGTGAATGAAGTTCGTTCAGCTCTAAATGGCAGCAAAAATTGGGCTGCCCGGGACCAGATGGCATAAATGTCTTTTGGTGGAAGAAGTTTACTTCTACCCACCTCCATCTGGCCCGTATATTTACATCGTACATTAGAGCTGACGAACCGATTCCAGACTGGCTCGTGGAAGGGCGAACCGTACTGATACCAGAAAAAGGTGACTTGTCTGACCCAAAGAATTACAGGCCTATCACCTGCTTGAATGCGGTTTATAAAATTTTTACAAAAATTTTAAACAACCGTATTTTGCAGGAGATAGAACCTGTATGGCAACAGATATATGAACAGCGTGGCAGCAAAAGAGGCCTGTCAGGTTGCAAAGAGAACTTGATAGTTGATCGATGTGTCACACAAGATGCGATCTACTATCAACGCAACCTGTCAATGGCCTGGATCGACTATCGCAAGGCATTTGACTCAACTTCTCATGAGTTGATTTTATATCTCCTCAAATGCCTGGGGGTCAATCCTGAAATAGTGGAATGCATTCGGCGTACAATGCAGCTCTGGCGAACGCGTATTTACATTGGAAGTGGAAACGCATTGCACATAACCGGAGTTGTAGAGTACAAACGAGGGGTCTTCCAAGGTGATTCCTTGAGCCCTCTGCTGTTTTGCATCTCACTGCTGCCTATATCTGTTGCTCTCCGTAAAACTCGTGGGTACTCTGTGGGGCCTCCGGGTGATCGAAAATACTCGATTACCCATCTGCTTTATATGGATGACCTGAAGCTGTATAGTGCTGATGAAGATCATCTACAGGCGGCCCTGAACATCGTAGCAGAGTACACGCGGGATGTCGGAATGTCTTTTGGGTTGGACAAGTGTGCGGTCGTACATCTGGCGAGGGGTAAGTGCTCTGTTACGGGTGATGATGTCGAGTTGGTAGATGGGAGCGTTTTAAGACAATTAGACGCCGGAGAGTTGTATAGATATCTAGGAATGGAAGAGCACCGCATGCATGCGGTCTCCGAAGTCCAAGCAACTCTCCGTAGCGAGTATGTTAGGAGACTCCGGAAAATTTGGGCCTCCGAACTTTCCGGCAAAAATAAAGTCTCCGCTACTAACACGCTCGCTGTCCCAGTCTTACTATACTCTTTCGGTGTCTTAAAATGGGCCCGAAAGGATTTACGAGATCTCGACATCAGAACCCGTAAGACTATCAACATGAACCGGAGCATGCACCCCAATTCATCAGTCGCCAGATTATACCTCTCCCGGTCGATCGGAGGGAGAGGTTTGCAGAGCTTGGAGCGGCTTCACGATCGTTTAGTCCTGGGTTTAACACACGAAGTTGTCAATTTCACTGCAGATGAGGATGACTTTCTTATGCAAATTGTTCATAAACATGAGAATGCGCATAAGGGGTCGTTCTTATATAAGGCAGCAATATATGCGGCAAGAACCCTTGGTCTTGGAGAAATAAACGCTCTTATGGAACTCCGAAAGGAGGAATTCAAGAGCGCCATCAGGAACGCCGAGGAAAAACTACTCCTAGGCAAACTGATTGACAAGTCTATGCACAGCGTGTTCTTCAAACACGTCCGTGATCATGGCTTGTCCACCCAGCTGACGTTTTCCTTCTTAAAGTCAGCTGGCCTAATGTCCGAGACTGAAGGGTTCATATTTGCTTGCTAAGATGGTGTCATTAACACTCTAGAATACCGTAGCAAGGTGCTCCAGGTGCAGCTCCCGGACACGTCATGTAGGATGTGTAAACAACATCCGGAGACGCTTATGCACCTTTTGTCAGCATGTCCTGTGCTGGCGAGAGGTGCATATATCCAGCGTCACAACGCTGCCCTGAGAGTACTGTACTACTATCTTCGTCATTACTACGGTATTGATATGACACCAGTGCTGCCTTATCTGCCAGGAGATATTCCCCAGGTTGTTGAGAATGACAGTTGCAAAATTTATTGGAACATGCCGTTTGCAACAACTCGGCGGATAGATCACAACAAACCTGATATTGTGCTCTTCGACAAGGCTACTCGAGTTCTCGGCCCCGGCTGAATACAACATCTCAGCCAAAGAAGAGCACAAAAGACAGATATATCAGGATCTCCTGTTTGAAATTGGCAAACTTTACCCAGGTTACCGTGTCAAGCTCGTCGTCCTGATTGTTGGGGTCCTCGGAGGGATGAAACAGTCTTTTGTATCCTCACTTGCCAGAGTTCCAGCTTGCTCATCAAAAGCTGAATTCTTGGCGGTCAGGATGCAGAAGGCTGTCATACTAGGTTCCCTCCGTCTACTTAGGAAAATGACTTTGGCCTGCTGTGATCACTAACCGCCTTGTTGTGCGGAGTGGTCCAGCAGTAATGGATGGATCTCAGGCTGGGCCCTCGGAGAATCGGACTCCGGGGACAACCCCCCTGAGCATTTAATAACTTAATAACATAATAATAATAATAATAATAATAATAATAATAATAATAATAATAATAATAATAATAATAATAATAATAATAATAATAAGCGGGCTTGTTACGTGGCCTCCAAGTGGCGCACCGCGGGAAACGCAGACCAGAACACCAGGTCTGTAGGCAAACGACGTAACAGGTGCAGTGGGCCAACTACCTACTGCATTGAAACTCTGAGTTACAACGAGACATAATCTCAGAAGTGCTTCCTACAACCGGTCCTTTTCGGATGAGGACCATTTATCAGGTGGAAGGAGCACACCGGACCCGATAAATGATGATGACACTGGCGCATTAAGGACTAACTTTAAGTGGACGGAGGAACTGCGAGTCGATCTCTTGGCGTGTTACCAGCGCAGCGATCTGGGGATGATCGGTTACATAGCCCGGATGCACACTCTTTGGAGTGACATGCATCCGGAGCTAGCACATTTTACGCCGAAACACCTGCGTAACTATGCCGCTCATCTCCGGCGAAACAGACGATCGCTTGTGCCGGATAGTAGGCAGTCTAATAGACTTTCCTTTCCGGCGCAATTACACCAAGAGCGACGCCGTTCCTCCTTGGATAACAACAATCCCTTTATAGGACGGCAAGTAAGTATATCTAAAAAGATAACTTACTCCCAACAACAACTTGACAAGGTCAATGAAGATCTCCGTACACAGATCCAGGAGGATTCCACTCTGCTTGCTGTGAACCAGGTTGTGTATGATGCAGCAGTTTCAGCTTTTCCGAGAGAGAGACATCGTCTCTCAATCGAGGCAAGGTTGAGACAGCGCATCGCACAACTTGGCGACAAAATTGACAGATCCCGGAAACATGTCTCTCGCATCCAATGTGTGATTGAGTTCGAAACAACCCAACGAGCATACACGCCCCGAGTACGTCGCATTGCTGCTGAACTTCGGTGGCGTCATCACACATTGAATAAAAGTACTCTTCTTTTCATCAAAGAAGAGTCGCTTAATAAATTGCGAGCTCTAGTGACTGCCAAAAAGTCACTAGAGAAAAGGCTGAAACGGCTGGTCGACAATTCGTTGTTTCGATCTAGCCCTTCACGCTTTCTGACACCAAAGACTGTTGTTACCGAGAATTATCCAGCACCTCAGCGGGTGGAAGCCTTTTGGACTGAGTTGTATGGAGATCAACCAAACGTAAACGCCAACACTCTAGCTCTGCATGACTTCAAAGCATTTTGTCGGAAACACCGTCAAGAGAATGCTGATGAAGAGAGCCCTGCAGTCAGTGTAAATGAAGTTCGTTTAGCTCTAGATGGCAGCAGAAATTGGGCTGCCCCGGGACCAGATGGCATTAATGTCTTCTGGTGGAAGAAGTTTACTTCTACCCACCTCCATTTGGCCCGTATATTTACATCCTACATTAGAGCTGACGAACCGATTCCAGACTGGCTCGTAGAAGGGCGAACCGTACTGATACCCAAAAAAGGTGACTTGTCTGACCCAAAGAATTACAGGCCTATCACCTGCCTGAATGCGGTTTATAAAATTTTTACAAAAAAAGGAGATAGGACCTATATGGCAGAAGATATATGAACAGCGTGGCAACAAAAGAGGCCTGTCAGGTTGCAAAGAGAACCTGATAGTTGATCGATGTGTCATACAAGATGCGATCTACTATCAACGCAACCTGTCAATGGCCTGGATTGACTATCGCAAGGCATTTGACTCAACTCCTCATGAGTTGATTTTATACCTCCTCAAATGCCTGGGGGTCAATCCCGAAACGTTGGAATGCATTCGGCGTACAATGCAGCTCTGGCGAACGCGTTTCCATATAGGAAATGTAAACGCACTGCACGTAACCAGAGTTGTAGAGTACAAACAAGGGGTCTTCCAAGGCGATCACTTGAGCCCTCTGCTGTTTTGCATCTCACTGCTGCCTATATCTGTTGCTCTCCGTAAAACCCATGGGTACTCTGTGGGGCCTCCGGGTGATCGAAAATACTCGATCACCCATCTGCTTTACATAGATGATCTGAAGCTATATAGTGCTAATGAAGATCATCTACAGGCAGCCCTAAACATCGTAGCAGAGTACACGCGGGATGCCGGAATGTCTTTTGGGTTGGACAAGTGTGCGGTCGTACATCTGGCGAGGGGTAAGTGCTCTGTTACGGGTGATGATGTCGAGTTAGTAGATGGGAGCATCTTAAGACAATTAGGCGCCGGAGAGTTGTATAGATACCTAGGAATGGAAGAGCAGCGCATGCATGCGGTCTCTGAAATCCGAGCAACTCTCCGTAGTGAGTATGTTAGGAGACTCCGGAAAATTTGGTCCTCCGAACTTTCCGGCAAAAATAAAGTCTCCGCCACTAACATGCTCGCTGTCCAAGTCTTACTATACTCTTTCGGTGTCCTAAAATGGGTCCGAAAGAATTTACGAGATCTCGACATCAAAACCCGTAAGGTTATCAATATGAATCGGAGCATGCACCCCAATTCATCAGTCGCCAGATTATACCTCTCCCGGTCCATCGGTGGGAGAGGTCTGCAGAGTTTAGAGCGGCTGCATGATCGTTTGGTCCTGGGCTTAACATTCGAGGTTGTCAATTTCACTGCAGACGAGGATGACTTCCTTATGCAAATCGTACATAAACATGAAAATGCGCATAAGGGGTCGTTTTTGTATAAGGCAGCTATGTATGCAGCAAGAAACCTTGGTCTTGGAGAGATAAACGCTCTTATGGAACTCCGAAAGGAAGAATTTAAGAGCGTCATCAGGAACGCCGAGGAAAAACAACTTCTAGGCGAACTGATGGACAAGTCCATGCACAGCGTGTACTTCAAACACGTGCGTGATCATGGCTTGTCCACCCAGCTGACCTTTTCCTTCTTAAAGTCAGCTGGCCTGATGTCCGAGACTGAAGGGTTCATATTTGCCTGCCAAGATGGTGTCATTAACACTCTAGAATACCGTAGCAAGGTGCTCCAAGTGCAGCTTCTGGACACGTCATGTAGGATGTGTAAACAACACCCGGAGACAATCATGCACCTTTTGTCGGCATGTCCTGTGTTGGCGAGAGGTGCATATATCCAGCGTCACAACGCTGCCCTGAGAGTACTGTACTACTATCTTCGTCATTACTACGGTATTGATATGACACCAGTGCTGCCTTATCTACCAGGAGATATTCCCCAGGTTGTTGAGAATGACAGTTGCAAAATTTACTGGAACATGCCATTTGCAACAACCTGGCGGATCGATCACAACAAACCTGATATTGTGCTCTTCGACAAGGCCATGCGTGACATTTATGTCATTGAGTTCTCGGCCCCGGCTGAACACAACATCTCAGCCAAAGAAGAGCACAAAAGAAAAATATATCAGGATCTCCTGTTTGAAATTGGCAAACTTTACCCAGGTTACCGTGTCAAGCTCGTCGTCCTGATTGTTGGCGTCCTCGGAGGGATGAAACAGTCTTTTGTATCCTCACTTGCCAGGGTTCCAGCTTGCTCATCAAAAGCTGAATTCTTGGCGGTCAGGATGCAGAAGGCTGTCATACTAGGTTCTCTCCGTCTACTTAGGAAAATGACTTTGGCCTGCTGTGATCACTAACCGCCTTGTTGTGCGGAGTGGTACAGCAGTAATGGATGGAGCTCAGGCTGGGCCCTCGGAGAATCGGACTCCAGGGACAACCCCCCTGAGCATTTAATAACATAATAATAATAATAATAATAATAATAATAATAATAATAATAATAATAATAATAATAATAATTAATATAATATAATATAATTATTATTCCGCACCCGGAGGCCCCACAGAGTACCCACGAGTTTTACGGAGAGCAACAGATATAGGCAGCAGTGAGATGCAAAACAGCAGAGGGCTCAAGGAATCACCTTGGAAGACCCCTCGTTTGTACTCTACAACTCCGGTTATGTGCAATGCGTTTCCACTTCCAATGTGAAAACGCGTTTGCCAGAGCTGCATTGTACGCCGAATGCATTCCACTATTTCAGGATTGACCCCCAGGCATTTGAGGAGATATAAAATCAACTCATGAGAAGTTGAGTCAAATGCCTTGCGATAGTCGATCCAGGCCATTGACAGGTTACGTTGATAGTAGATCGCATCTTGTGTGACACATCGATCAACTATCAAGTTCTCTTTGCAACCTGACAGGCCTCTTTTGCTGCCACGCTGTTCATATATCTGTTGCCATGCAGGTTCTATCTCATGCAAAATACGGTTGTTTAAAATTTTTGTAAAAATTTTATAAACCGCATTCAAGCAGGTGATAGGCCTGTAATTCTTTGGGTCAGACAAGTCACCTTTTTTTGGTATCAGTACGGTTCGCCCTTCCACGAGCCAGTCTGGAATCGGTTCGTCAGCTCTAATGTACGATGTAAATATACGGGCCAGATGGAGGTGGGTAGAAGTAAACTTCTTCCACCAAAAGACATTTATGCCATCTGGTCCCGGGGCAGCCCAATTTTTGCTGCCATTTAGAGCTGAACGAACTTCATTCACACTGACTGCAGGGCTCTCTTCATCAGCATTCTGTCTACGGTGTTCCCGACAGAATGCTTTAAAGTCGTGCAGAGCTGGAGTATTGGCGTTCACTTCTGGTTGATCTCCATACAACTCAGTCCAAAAAGCTTCCATCCGCTCAGGTGTTGGATAATTCCCGGTAACATCGGTCTTTGGTGTCAAAAAGCGTGAAGGGCTGGATCGAAACAACGAGTTGTCGACCAACCGCTTCAGCCTTTTCTCTAGTGACTTTTTGGCAGTCACTAAAGCCCGCAATTTATTAAGCGACTCTTCCTTGATGACAAGAAGAGTACTTTTATTCAATGTGTAATGACGCCACCGAAGTTCAGCAGCAATGCGACGTACTCGGGGCGTGTATGCTCGTTGAGTTGTTTCGAACTCAATCACACATTGGATGCGAGAGACATGTTTCCGGTATCTGTCAATTTCGTCGCCAAGTTGTGCGATGCGCTGTCTTAACCTTGCCTCGATTGAGAGACGATGTCTCTCTCTCGGAAAAGCCGAAACTGCTGCACCATACACAACCTGGTTTACAGCGAGCAGAGTGGAATCCTCCTGGATCTGTGTAAGGAGATCTTCATTGACCGTGTCAAGTTGTTGTTGGGAGTAAGTTATCTTTTTAGATATACTTACTTGCCGTCCTATAAAGGGATTGTTGTTATCCAAGGAGGAACGGCGTCGCTCTTGGTGTAATTGCGCCGGAAAGGAAAGTCTATTAGACTGCCTTCTATCCAGCACAAGCGATCGTCTGTTACACCGGAGATGAGCGGCATAGTTACGCAGGTGTAATGACGAAGATAGTAGTACAGTACTCTCAGGGCAGCGTTGTGACGCTGGATATATGCACCTCTCGCCAACACAGGACATGCCGACAAAAGGTGCATGAGCGTCTCCGGGTGTTGTTTACACATCCTACATGACGTGTCCAGAAGCTGCACTTGGAGCACCTTGCTACGGTATTCTAGAGTGTTAATGACACCATCTTGGCAGGCAAATATGAACCCTTCAGTCTCGGACATCAGGCCAGCTGACTTTAAGAAGGAAAAGGTCAGCTGGGTGGACAAGCCATGATCACGCACGTGTTTGAAGTACACGCTGTGCATGGACTTGTCCATCAGTTTGCCTAGAAGTTGTTTTTCCTCGGTGTTCCTGATGACGCTCTTAAATTCTTCCTTTCGGAGTTCCATAAGAGCGTTTATCTCTCTAAGACCAAGGGTTCTTGCTTCATACATAGCTGCCTTATACAAGAACGACCCCTTATGCGCATTTTCATGTTCATGTACGATTTGCATAAGGAAGTCATCCTCGTCTGCAGTGAAATTGACAACCTCGAATGTTAAGCCCAGGACCAAACGATCATGCAGCCGCTCCAAACTCTGCAGACCTCTCCCACCGATGGACCGGGAGAGGTATAATCTGGCGACTGATGAATTGGGGTGCATGCTCCGATTCATATTGATAACCTTACGGGTTTTGATGTCGAGATCTCGTAAATCCTTTCGGGCCCATTTCAGGACACCGAAAGAGTATAGTAAGACTGGGACAGCGAGCATGTTAGTGGCGGAGACTTTATTTTTGCCGGAAAGTTCGGAGGACCAAATTTTCCGGAGTCTCCTTACATACTCACTACGGAGAGTTGCTCGGACTTCAGAGACCGCATGCATGCGGCGCTCTTCCATTCCTAGGTATCTATACAACTCTCCGGCGCCTAATTGTCTTAAGATGCTCCCATCTACTAACTCGACATCATCACCCGTATCAGAGCACTTACCCTTCGCCAGATGTATAACCGCACACTTGTCCAACCCAAAAGACATTCCGACATCTCGTGTGTACTCTGCTACGATGTTCAGGGCTGCCTGTAGATGATCTTCATTAGCACTATATAGCTTCAGATCATCTATGTAAAGCAGATGGGTGATCGAGTATTTTCGATCACCCGGAGGCCCCACAGAGTACCCATGGGTTTTACGGAGAGCATTAGATATAGGCAGCAGTGAGATGCAAAACAGCAGAGGGCTCAAGAAATCGCCTTAGAAGACCCCTCATTTGTACTCTACAACTCTGGTTACGTGCAGTGCGTTTCCATTTCCTATATGGAAACGCGTTCGCCAGAGCTGCATTGTACGCCGAATGCATTCCACCGTTTCGGGATTGACCCCCAGGCATTTGAGGAGGTATAAAATCAACTCATGAGGAGTTGAGTCAAATGCCTTGCGATAGTCAATCTAGGCCATTGACAGGTTGTGTTGATAGTAGATCGCATCTTGTATGACACATCGATCAACTATCAGGTTCTCTTCGCAACCTGACAGGCCTCTTTTGTTGCCACGCTGTTCATATATCTGTTGCCATATAGGTCCTATCTCCTGTAAGATACGGTTATTCAAAATTTTTGGAAAAATTTTATAAACCGCATTCAGGCAGGTGATAGGCCTGTAATTCTTTGGGTCAGACAAGTCACCTTTTTTGGGTATCAGTACGGTTCGCCCTTCTACGAGCCAGTCTGGAATCGGTTCGTCAGCTCTAATGTAGGATGTAAATATACGGGCCAAATGTTATTATTATTATTATTATTATTATTATTATTATTTTATCATTTTCAAATTATTGAGTATTGAGGATTAGATTTGAATTTATAATTATCTCAATTACAAAAAAATGTAAAAATTCATGTAAAATTAAAGTTTCAATTGATAATTTAGTTTGTTAATCTAAGCCAAAGAATATTTGCGGCTTATTTATATAAAATTTTATTGATGCTGCTAGATATTGTACGATAAGTGATACTTTAATCCTTTAAACGATTTATATTAAAACTTTATAAACATTCAATTTCCGCGGGAAAAATACATCTTTTGATTTGAAAATTTTTCTTAATATATATTATTATTATGCTTTACTTGTACACCTCTCGGTTTTTACAAGGCTGATTCCTCTTTTTCTCCTAGCTCTACGCTTTTTCTATTTCTCATATTGGACCTCAGCAAATCCCACCCGACACTTCATTTCTACTTTTAATTTTTGCGGCTGTGGACCGACTTGTGCTTTCTGTACCGTATTCACCCTGAACCTCACCTTCTCAGGCTGTTGGAACAGAATCATGGGGAAACCACAGAGAAAACCCATGATAGTACAGTCGGAGCTGGGCTAAGTCTACAGTGATTGATAAGAAACTCTTCTTTTTCGACCACTGGAGCATTAGGCCCCTCTCCTAGTGTGCAGAGATCCCTCGCGCTAGCCAACGCTGACTAAAGTGGTCACCCATTCAAGTTGTTGCTTAAATGTGTGATCGCCCAAGTCAGACGTGTGCCACCCGGCTATCTCTGCCACTTCCAGAGGCTGGCAACGTAACGTAACGCACATATTTTTAATTATAATCACTGAAAAATATTAATGCATGCTTGGATCGAACGCGGGTCCCACTCTTTTGAAAAGCGAGCACCGAGCCGACCAGGCCATTGCCAGCCTTTTTTTCTTAATATAAAATCCCTGGAATCAATTATTAAACAACTTTCCATATGTATTTTTCTAAATGTATTTTCTTCTAATTCAATTGCATTTATTAACTAGAGTCAATACTTATAAGAGCTAGAATTGTTTGATTTTGCTTTCTTCGGAAAGTTCAGCTGATCAAGATCTGAGTAATTCTGTTCGAGCAATGTACAGATACTACAAACGTCTTGATGATTGTTGCCTGTAGGTGGCACTACTTGTTAATTGAGCGAAGTTTGAAACGATGATATTCCTTACATAATACGAATATTATTTATAAGTTTACGAATTGTGATCTTTACTAACATCAATATGACAATGACTTTAAATAATAAAAAAAATAATAATAATAAAGATGATATTGAAAATAATTTTAATGGTCACACTGAATTGATGATAAATATAATAGTAATGATGATATTTATTATTATTATTACTATTATTATTATGTTATTGAGCTCCAGATTATTCAATTTAAATTAATAATTCCTTTAATTATCATTTTTAACTTCCCGCTAAGAAAATCGAAGATTTTCAAGAATCGGGAAGTTATTGTTTTCACCCTATTTTACGAAAATAGAGTTTTTATCGAATCTCGACGTTTCGAGGTCCATAGGAAGCTTCTCTGACTATTCCCGCGATGGTGTGTGAGTGTGTGTGTTGTGTGTGTGTGTGTGTGTGTGTGGATGTATTTAAACCTCTCGTAACTTTTGAACAGCTTGACCGATTTTATCGCGGTTGTTGCCATTCGAAAGGGCTTGACCAAACTTAGATTTCCAATACACCTTAGATTGATTCGGACCAGTAGATTTTGAGAAATCGCAAAAAAACTATAAAAAAAAATTTTTTCGAAAAAGGTTTTTTTGGAATAACATTTAAACGGCTTTACCGATCAATTTCAAAAACTAATCAGCTCTTAACATCAAAAAACCACATCGATCGCTGCCAGTTTGGTACAAATCGGTTAATTCGTTCGTGAGTTATCTTTGACGAAAGAAAACCGAAAAAAGCGTTTTTTCGGAATTACTCCGAATTTTTCCACTCTGTCAATATAAACTCAAACATTTTTTATAAAGCTTAAAAAACTGCGTCAAATGCTACCAACCGTGTGAAAATCAGTTCATTCATTCAAAAGTCATTGCGATTTGAAAATTAAAAAAATAGTGTTTAATCAAACTTCCATAAAACTTTTGAGCTCGAAGAGCTCAAAAGCATACAAAAGCTATTTTTTTGAGCTTGGAGAGCTCAAAATAATATACAAATTGTATTTATGAGCTTGAAGAGCTCTAAAACGTCATAAGTGCAATTTCAAGCATTTAGGTATAGAATTGGCGGGAAGTTGCAGGGATGGCCTTCAGGGTCAACCGTATTCCTAATTTTTTTTTAATCAAATACACAATTTTTTTAATAAATTAGTAAATTAATAAATGTATGAATGGATGTATGTATGGATATATGTATGTATACAGGGATGTATACAGAGTATAGTACAGAGCGGACGTTATTTTTTCTATCTGATTGCTGGTGGCTTTTTGTCTACTATTTTGCTTATTGTCTGACTTTGGGTTGTTTATTGTTGAAGTGTGGATTATTGTGAGTATTTTGTGATATTAATCTCTACAGTGGAGAGTGTAGTTCTTTAGTTTTAATTAAAACATTTATTGCGTTTTTGGATTGAGGTTGTGTTTTCTGCGGGGCACGTTTTCTCTTGCTGCTTATTGACTGCATTGTGCTGCCATCTAGCGGTGTCTGTTGCAATGACTGCTTATTGTGTGATCTGTGTTCGCGGTATTACCGACGTGTCAGCTTTGATTCAAACTAAGGCTGAATGTAAGCATTATTATCACGACTCTTGTGTAAAAATTCGTTGTAATTTGCCGAGTAAGTCGCTAGCTGCTGCGAAGATTGTAAACAAGTGTCCGGTCTGTGTTCCGGATGTCTCTGACATCTTGAATAAGATTAATGAGCGACTGAGCAGTGTTGAGAAGATTGACGTGATAACCAAGAAGCTTGAGGGTATCAATGTTGATGAGATCAATGAGATCAGTGCTAAGCTCGAGCAAATTGGTAAGATTGGCGACATCGGCATGAAAGTGGATGGGATGGTGGCTAAGGTTGATGGTTTCGTGAAGTCTATCGCGTCAGTCGAGGGAAAGATTGATCACTTGAGTCTTGAGTGTAACTCGCTGAAGATTACAGTTAAAGAGCTTCAGGAGCGCTTGATTGAAGTTGAAAAGGGCCAGCCTGGTCTCTCTGCTGACCTTGCTGAAGAGATTAAGGGTGCTGCGCAGAGGGTGTGCGATGGTAGTCTCGAGTTGAGAACGCTGCAGCTTGAATCTCAATTGCTAGCTGATGAGATTACAATTGGTGGGCTTCCAGAGGGGCGCGGTGAAAGACTTATGGACACATTTACGTTATTTACCACTGCTATTGGAGTTCAGGTTGCTGAGAGAGATGTGGTTAAACTGGAGCGGCTTGGAAGGGCTGGTGCTATGAATCGCAATGTACACGTTAAGTTCGGCAGTCAGAGGTTTGTTGATGAGGTTATGAAGAGTGTAAGGAGTAATCCTGTGAAGCTGGGTGCTGTAATGCCTAAAGCGCAAGTTCCTGATGCTCCTGTGTATGTTCATAGGCGTTATCCCTCTTCTCTTTACAAGCTTCGTGCTGATGTGCGTAAGGCTTATCCTAGGATCCAGGCTAGGAGTGTCTGGATTTCTTTTGCGTGTGTTAACGTCCGGTATGCGGAAGATAAGCCTCCAGTGAAGCTGTTACCTTCAACGGGAGTAGGTCCTTTGCGGGGTCTGCTTGATTAACAGCGAGTTCCTCCCTCGGTATCATCATCATCATCACCTGGAGGCGTGTCTGACATTGTGGTTGGCACTCTGCGACCTCTGTTCAATAAAAAGTGTTTGAGAGGGTGTCATGTTAACGCTCAATCGTTAAGGAATGAGCGTCATTTAGAGATTTTTAAAGAATATTTTCGTGTGAATAAGTATGATGTCATTGCTGTGTCTGAGACTTGGTTAAATCATCTAATATCTGATGATATGGTGTACCTGCCGTCGTTTGTGCTTCATCGTCATGACCGGTGCCTGCGGAGCGGTGGTGGAGTTGCTCTCTATGTCAGGGATGACCTGATGTCTAAGTGTGTATTGTCCTCTACGAATCTAGTAGATAAGCATCCAGAGTATTTGTTTGTTGAAGTTTCAGGATCATCTAAGGAGCGAATCTTGGTAGGATTTGTTTACAAGCCCCCTAATACTGGTCATCTTGATGATTTGGAGGATGATCTTGAAGCTGCTGTTGCGACCTACAGAAATATAATTATTATGGGCGACTTCAACTCTGATTTGAGCTCCAGGAACTTCTACGGTGATCAGCTGCGTAGACTATGTGTTAGTTTTAATCTGAATATCGTTCCATATGAGACGACGCATCACCTTCAGAACTCTGATACGTGGCTTAATGTCTGTGTTGTTGATGATGCTGCTAAGATCCTGTCTACTGAGCAATCTGCCCAGCCGTTTTTGTCTGATCATGATTTAATATCTATTGAGTATAACTATAAGGTAGAGCAGCAGAAATTGAGGAGCTTTACATATCGGAGCTGGCATAGTATTGATGATGAACTACTGGAACGGCTGTTTAATGAGGTTAACATTGAGGATATGGAACTGCAAGCGTCTGTTGAGGATATGAATGTATGGTTTCATCGGCAGCTTCGTGATATTATTGATGCTGTTGCTCCTGAGAGAATGATCAGCCCTCGTCGCCCCCCAGCGCCGTGGTTTACTAGCTACATCAGGGATCTTCCGGCTCGTCGTGACAAGCTGTATAGGATCTTCAGGAGAACTGGCTATGCCTATAAGGAGTATACTGATGTGCGGCGTTTGGTGAAGCAGCGAATAAGTGAAGCTAAAAAGCGCTATTTTGATAGTCAATTAAGTTCTGTGAAAAGTGCACAAGCCATGTGGAACGATCTGCGTAGGCTTGCTCTGATAAAGCGTAAGGGTGCTCGGTCTGCTATTGGAGTGGATTTGAATGAGTTAAATGACTATTTTGTACAGTCGTCTGGTTGTTCTGTGCTTAAGGTTGATGAGTCTGATATTACAACTCACTACGGTGGCAATGATAATGTATGTTTTAGTTTCTCGGAGCTTGATGATAATGTTGTTAAGAGGGCAATAATGCGGCTTACTTCCAATTCTGTTGGCCCCGATAATTTTCCAATTAAAGCCTATAAATGTTTGCTTTCATTTGTGTTGCCATTTGTGACACTACTTTTTAATAGTTCGTTAAATTCAGGCGTATTTCCGAAAGATTGGAAGTTATCGCGTATTGTCCCGATACCAAAGAGGTTGAATGCGGAGGTGTGTGCAGATTTTCGGCCAATATCGCTGACAAGTAACTTGTCAAAGGCACTTGAGCGCTGTGTGCATGATTAAATTGTTAAGTATGTTACTGAGAATAATTATATAGATGAGTATCAGATGGCCTTTAGGAAGGGTTTGAATACGCAGACTGCGGTCATCAAGCTCTGCGATGACATTCGGTCGGCTATAAATGAGTCTAAAGTCACTGTGGCTGTTTTCTTTGATCTGAGTAAGGCTTTTGATTCTGTTAATCATATAAGACTACTACGTAAATTAATATTGATGAACTTTTCTGATGATGCAATTGTGTGGATCAGGTCTTACTTGACTCAGAGAAAGCAGCAGGTGTTCGCAGATGGGTGTGCGTACTCTTGGAGGAATGTGCTTAATGGTGTGCCGCAAGGGAGTGTGCTAGGCCCTTTATTGTTCTCACTCTATATTTCGGATCTCTCTTAACGACTGCGCTGTCGATACTTGCTTTATGCTGATGATTTAGTGATATACTTGTCTTGTGATTTGGAACATGTTAATGATTGTGTTGCTGCGCTAAATGCAGAGATAGTTGACATTGTTAAGTGGTGCAATATTAATTATCTTAAGTTGAATGCGTCAAAGACCAAAGCTATAATTTTTGGTAGTAATTTTAAAATCAATAGTAATAGCTGTAAGTATGCTGATTGCATTCGAGTAGATAACTGTATTATTCGCTACGACACAGTTGTTAAGTATCTTGGCGTTTTGATTGATTGTACTCTTTCGTGGGATTGTCAGGTTACAGAAGTGTGCAATCGGGCGATGCGGGTGCTAGCGCAGTTGAAGGTAAATAATGAAGTCTTCAATGAGAAATTGCGTATAAAGCTTGTCACCACGCTGATATTTCCGGTGTTTGACTACTGTTGTGTAGGTTACTGTAACATTAGCAATAGTTTGCAGGTGCGGCTGCAGCGTAAAATGAACTCCTGTGTTCGCTATATTTTTAGGGTTTCAAGGGCTGAGCATATTACGCCGTACTTTAAGAGGCTGGGATGGTTGAAGTTGAGTGACAGGAGAAATTATTTCATGGCATGCCTTTTTATAAAGAAATATGTATGGGCTACCGACAATTGTTCAGATGTAATTTGGAGTTTTTGCCGGTAGCTTTGCGGAGGGGTGATGTAAGGGAGGATTATTTACGCCTGCCTAGATCTAATTGTCGGATATTTGAGAACTCTTTTCTTATCCGCGGGATACGCATTTGGAATGCGCTACCCCCAGAAGTAACTAAAGCTGAAAATTATGAACTGTTCCGTAGTGCGTGCTATAATTATTATTTGCAAAAGTATTAATTTATGATATTGAGCTTTGATTGTCATTATTGTATGCTGCTGTGCCTTGAGTGATATTGAATGATATTAGTTTTGCTTAACTGTGCTATTACCAGGTTTTTTGGCAACTTGTCTCATATCTACCACGATTATAATTTATAATTTATAATTCACGTTATTATTTCATTATAATATGTTTATATTTTATTATTTTCAATTTATGTAATTACATGCTCTGTATTTTACACTGATTATAATGTATAATTATGATGGTCCTGAGGGAGCTAAGGCTCTAGGGTCAATAAAGTTTATTATCTATCTATCTATCTATGTATTCTTGTGTGTGTGTGTGTTTTTTTTTTTTTTTTTTTGTAAAGAGGTACGAAAAAAAGATCTTCAAAAGACACCGGTATCGTTAACTCTGCCGCCCATCTTCCGGCAGCTATCGATAGTCGGTAGTGTGGAGATTTTTACCCACTAAAAAAAACATTCCTCTTCCCCTTTCCCCTAGATGGTACGGGGAGGACTGGATTGGAACCGCGTTAGCATTACTTCAATCCAGTCGTGCTGCGTCTCACGACGCCTACTCCTGGCTACTGGTCCCTTTCTGCGATTTTGTCTTTCAGGAGGTGCTGTGCATAAACCGCAACAGCTGACCAGTTTTCCTCTTGTTTGATCATATAGGTCACCAAGCTTGAGGGGGAGAGCCTGGTGCCTATGATCTCTTCGGTGCTTCTTCTGTAGTCCTTCCATCGAGCACACTCGAAGAATGTGTGGTCGGTGTCGTCAATTTTATCTGGGCAGTATTTGCACGTTGGTGTGCTGTGCAAACCCATCTTGAAAAGATAGGCATTGAACTGCCCATGTCCCGTCAATAGCTGGGTCAGGAAGAAGTCCGTATCCCCGTGCTTCCGAGAGAGCCAGACGTTGATGTTTGGGATCAGGCGTGCCGTCCATCTGCCCGTCTCTCCCGATGTCCATCGGTCCTGCCACTCTTGCTGCGTTTCCGCCTTTATCCTCGTTTTTGCGTCCTTCATGTTATCATCACTGTCTTTAGCGTCATAGAGTTTTGCTCTTTCGAGCGCTAATAGGTCGATGGGCGCGGCTCCTGCAATGACCAATACAGCCGCTTCGGAAACTGTGCGGTAGGCGCAGGCAACCCTGAGAGCGCCTCGCCGCTGTACTGCTGCGATCTTTTGCCGGTAGGTCTTCTGCTTTAATATGTCTGCCCATATCTCCGCTCCATAAAGCAGTACCGAGTGGACTGCTTCTAGAAAAACTCTTCTCTTTTTTGTTCTTGGTCCCATGGTGTTGGTCATAATTCGTGCTAGGCTAGACACAGTCTTGCTGGCTTTCTTGCATGCACTGTCGAGGTGTTCCCAGAAAGATAGTTTCTCGTCTATCATTACCCCTAGATACCGCAGGGCCCTAGTTGACAACAGCGTTGTTCCTCCCATGTCCACAGCGAATGGTTTTGGAAACCATTTTTGACGGGTCAAAACGACCATCTCGGTTTTCTGTATGGCAAGTTTCAAGTGATGCTTATCGAGCCAAGTCTCGACGGTGTCGATGGTTTCCCGAACTAGCAGTTCGGCTTCTTCCACGCTGTCCGCCACTATAGTGGCTACAACGTCGTCTGCAAAGCCTGTTAGCTCTACTTGCTCTGGCACCGGGATTTCAAGAAGCTCGTCGTAGACTGCGTTCCATAGATCAGGCCCCATTATTAAGCCTTGCGGCACGCCAGCCGTTATGGCGTATTCTTGTGGGCCTTCAGTAGTTTCCACTATTAGCTTTCTATCGTCAAGGTAGTTGTCGACTAGTGCCAGATTTTCTGGCTCCGCGTCAAACTTGTGCTCCAGAGCGTCTAAAATGTCTCCCCAATTTGCGCTGTTAAATGCGTTTTTGACATCTAGCGTGAGGAGAAGACATACTTTACGAGCTTTGAGGCTACCAGACCATGCTTGTGTTGCTGTCTTTATGACTTTCTTGATCGCTCCGACTGTCGAACGTCCTTTCCGGAAGCCGTGTTGGTTTGCGGCAAAACCTCCAGCACGGTCTATGTCGTTGCGAAGTCTCCCTTGTATGAGCTTCTCGAGCAGTTTTCCAGCAATGACCAGCATACAGAGTGGTCTAAACGACGAAGGTGTTATGAGGGTTCCCTTAGCTTTGTCTAAGAGAACCAATCTCTGCCGTTTCTAGATCGCGGAAAAGGTGCCAGTTGCCAAGCATGCGTTGTAGGTGTTCAGGAGTAAGTCTGGGTATTCCAGGGCTATAATCTTAATCACTGGTGCCGGGATGCCATCAGGTCCAGGTGCCTTTCCTGTTTTGAGTGACTTGGCCGCGTCTTGTAGTTCCTTAGTTGTGAAGGGCGTTACTTCGTTGTTTTTAGTGTAGTGTTTCTTCTCCCGCGGCGGGTGTTCGGGGAGAAGCTCCGCTACGATGCTATCCATTAAGGCTGGAGACTTCGGCGCCTCTGGTGAAGCCTTTCCAAGTCGTTTGGCGACAATTTGGTAGGCTTTACCCCAGATGTCATTGTCGAGATCGTTGCAGATCTCTTTCCACAACTTTGCTTTACTTGCTTTGATGGCTCGATTTAGCGTCTTTTTGGCCTGCTTGTACTCTTTTGAATACAAGTCCGGGCTTTGGGAGCGTTTGGCGGCTCTCGTTGCGCGGCGACGTAGTTGATGCATTTCCAATTGGCGGAGTTGAAGGCGTTTCTGATGTCTAGTGTCGCCACCAGGCAATACTTCTTCGTTCCACCTTTCCATCTGGTTCCTGCGATTGCTTCCTTGGCCGTATCAACAACCTGTTTGATTGCGTCCGGGGTTGATCGTCCTTTCCGGAAACCATACTGATAGTCTGCCAGGAGTGGGTCGACTACTGCTTCAATTCTCTGGTGAATTATGCGCTCAAATATCTTACCCGCCGTATCTAGCATGCAAAGTGGTCGGTAAGATGACGGTTCTTCTGGTGGTTTCTTCCCTTTAGGTAACAGTACCAATCATTGCTGTTTCCACTTACTTACCCCAGATGTCATTGTCGAGATCGTTGCAGATCTCTTTCCACAACTTTGCTTTACTTGCTTTGATGGCTCGATTTAGCGTCTTTTTGGCCTGCTTGTACTCTTTTGAATACAAGTCCGGGCTTGGGGAGCGTTTGGCGGCTCTCGTTGCGCGGCGACGTAGTTGATGGCACATTTTGCGAAGTTCCGCTATGTCTGTTGACCACCAGTACGCCGGCCTGCGAAAACTCCGGTTTTTCAACCGCGGCATAGAGGCGTCACATGCGGCGGAAATCACCTTCATCGTATTAAGTACTGTCCTTTCTGTCTTGCTGCAAGTATCCGGAGTCAGGTTGTTCTGAAGGATAGACCAGCTCCGTGCAAGTAAAGCTCGCAGTGCTTCTGGATCAAGCTTCCTGACATTCGACTTTCGCTTAGAAAGGTCGTGTTGTGATACCGGAGCAGATGCCAATCCAACGTTAAATGTCACGAACTGGTGATCACTGCCACTGTATTTTTCGGATACTGTCCAGTTTTCAATCATGTTGGCAATTTTTGGAGTCCTCAACGAAATGTCGAGGATGGACTATTGGTACCCCGGTCTTCTGAAAGTCGTGGTGCTCCCAGTATTTAACACTATGAGGTCGAGTCTTGCCACGACGTCAGCGACCTCGTTGCCCCTGGTATCGGAGAAATCAGCGCCCCATTCAGCCGATTTATCATTGAAGTCACCAGATACGATAACTTCGCAGTCGAACTTGGTGATCATATCCTTTATATTTGCCAGTTTCTGTTGAAGCACACTAATCCCTTCGTTAGGTGAGAGATAGACGCTCATGAAGTAGGTTATGAGGGTTTGAATCTAGACAAAATCTGCTCCACTTCCGCTGTGTGTGTGTGTGTTTTTTTTTTTTTTTTTTTTAGGGAAGGGAATCCTTTTTACGGATTCTAGGCATAGCTGTTTGGCCTGGATATGTGGTGACTCAACGCAGAGTCATACTAAAACTCGACGCTGACGCCCCTACCCACTAAACCCTAAACCCCTTTCTTTTCTATCCTCTGATTCCCCATGGTACCGCCATAAGGCATTTCTTCGCAGGGGGAGGAATTAGCTGCTGCTTTTCCTTCTGGTGGCTAAGATGTTATTTCTTCCTTCTAGATTCTGTCTTTCGCTCTTTTCCTCTCAGTGGATCGCAACTCGGTAAGCACTTTTGTAGCAAAAGTGCTTGTGGCGTTCCAGGCAGCTTCTGACGACAACATTGCTTCTACTATTGACACTGGTAGGGTTCTCTTTTTCAGAATCTTCCCCAACTCATCGCGCTGTTGGTTGAAACGTGGACACACAAAGAAAACATGCTCCGCATCTTCATTGACCCCTGGACAGGACGGGCACTCTGGGGTATCATCGTGCTTGAAGCGGTGAAGATACTTCCGGTAACATCCGTGTCCTGATAACATCTGCGTTAAATAATAGTTGATCTCACCGTGACTCCGGCTGAACCACACATCAATCCGAGGTATGAGACGGTACGTCCACCGATCTTTCTCTGAAGCATTTCAGTCTTGTTGCCATCTTGCGATGCTGTGTTGCCGTTCTTCTCTTCTAAGTTCTTCAGGGCTCAGTGTGGTTGACCTTTTTCGTTGATATAGGTTCTGTCTTTCCTCAGCTAGGACTCTGAGAGGCAGAGTACCGGAAATAACACATACTGCTTCCTCTGATATTGTGCAGAAGGCGCTAGCTACTCGTAGGGCACTCAGTCGATATACTGGTCCAGCCTTTCTCCATGATTCTTGCGTCTTTAATGCGTCGGCCTAAATGGATATTCCGTAAGTGAGCACCGATGTGACTACTGATGACAATAATAGCCTCCTGCTCTGTTTTGGGCCTCCGACGTTCAGCATCAGTCGTGCGAGAGTAGCCCTCACTACAGACGCTTTGGCACTGACATGTTCCACTTGCTGCTTGAAGTTGAGTTGGGCATCAAGCATCACTCCCAAATATCGGATATAAGGTTGTGATGTGATTTCTTGTTCGCCGACTTTCAGCTTGATGGTCTCTACCACTTTTCTGCTGGTAATAAGTACTGCCTCAGTCTTGTGTTGCGCAAGTTGCAGGTTCACTGCGTCCATCCACCGGTTAACGTGCTCAAAAGTGAGATCGAACATATGATTTATCTCGTCAAGGTGTTTGGCAACGATCACTACGGCTACGTCATCTGCATATGCTACGAGTTTGACGTTTCTTGGCAGAGTTAGTCTTAATAGACCGTCATATATAATGTTCCACAGGAGCGGGCCTAGAACTGAATCTTGTGGTACCCCTCCAGTAATATCATACTCCCTCGGATAGTTCTTCGTGTCATACTTCAGGACCCTGTTTTCAAAGTAGCTTGCTACGATCTTAAGCAGCTATTCTGGTACATTCTTCTCTTGGAGAGCCTGCGTGATGCATTTCCAATTGGCGGAGTTGAAGGCGTTTCTGATGTCTAGTGTCGCCACCAGGCAATACTTCTTCGTTCCACCTTTCCATCTGGTTCCTGCGATTGCTTCCTTGGCCTTATCAACAACCTGTTTGATTGCGTCCGGGGTTGATCGTCCTTTCCGGAAACCATACTGATAGTCTGCCAGGAGTGGGTCGACTACTGCTTCAATTCTCTGGTGAATTATGCGCTCAAATATCTTACCCGCCGTATCTAGCATGCAAAGTGGTCGGTAAGATGACGGTTCTTCTGGTGGTTTCTTCCCTTTAGGTAACAGTACCAATCATTGCTGTTTCCACTTACGAGGAAAAGTCCCCTCCTTGAGGCATGCATTATAAGCGTCGAGGAATAATGTTGGAGCTGCCTTTATGATGGTTTTCAAGGTTATATTAGGGATTCCGTCCGATCCCGGCGCTTTATTATTCCCTACACGGTTACAGGCCTCCAGCAGTTTTTCTTCAGTGACAGGTGGAATGTCATCCAGTTCGCCTGGCGCCAACTGGTAATCGAAGTTGCGTTGCTGTGGGAACAGTGCAGTGACGATTTTCTGAAGAAGTTGAGGACAGGTAGGTGATGGCATTTGTTGTTTTTTCAGGTGGGTCATAACCACCTTATAAGGCCTACCCCACACGTCTTTATCCACCTCGTATATAAGCTCTTTCCAGCATCTTCTTTTGCTCTCTTTGATGGCTTTATTCAGTTCACGACGTGCCTTTTTGTACTCTGCGATCAGCTCCACTGAGTTGAGCCGTTGACAGCCGCGCTGGGAGACTCTTCTCTTTCTATGACACTCTTTACGGAGGACGCTGATGTGGTCGTTCCACGAGGCATACTGGCATCACAAGCATGTGTTACTCTCCTCATCAGGTCCTTAGTATGTTTTTCTGCACATCCAGTGTTGATCGGATCACCATCGACGGCTATTAGCAATGCTTCTGGGTCAAAAGATTTCACCTTCCAACCAACGATGTTAGACTGCTTGATTGGTCTGTTGAGGTTCTGGTCGTTTTATATTTCCCAGAATATCGCATGATGATCGCTGGAAGTGTAGATGTCCAACACTTTCCAGTTGTAGTCACCTCTAGCAAGGCTATTACTGACAAAAGTGAGGTCTACAATTGAGCTTGCGTCACCTTTGGTGTAGGTCGGCGTATTACCACTGTTGAGCGAAACTACATCTAGTGTAGTAAAGGCCTCTAGTAGTGCTTTCCCTCGTGCGTTGGTATGTTTGCTGCCCCAGTCAACTGCCCAGGAGTTGAAGTCTCCGGCTATCGCTACTGGATGGTATTGCTTCGCATCATCAGTTAGTCGATCCAAGAAATCAGTGAAGTCAACAATGTAGAGGCTAGGTGGTGCGTAGCAGCTATAGAAGCGGATGCCCTCTACTGATACTGCTACAAAGCCGATATTGCTGTTGTCGACTGCATTTTGGAAAGGGAGCTTGCCACATGACCAGATGACAGCTTTGGATGTGCTATCAGCTTCCCAGGGTTGGGTACTCAGGTGTTTATATGGCTCTGCTATTAGTACCAAGTCAAACTCTAATTCTCGCACGGATTGCATGAGCAGGTCATGCGCTGCCTCACAATGGTTAAGATTGAGCTGTAGTATCCTCATGTTTGTTTGTTCGTCAACTTCTGGAGCGCCTCCTGAAATACCGGGCACCTGTGGGTGCCGGCATGGTGAGCCACGTCCTTTGCTCCTTGCTGCTCAGCACATATTGCACACTTGGCAGGATTTTTACAGTCAGAGATACGGTGCCCTTCTTGTCCACATTTAATGCAGAATTTAGACCGGTCTACTTGGCTTTTACATTGGGACCCAACATGTCCCAAGTGCCAGCATTTAAAGCATTGAACTGGACTTCTAGTTGCTCTTATTCGGCAATTGACCCAGCCAATCCTTATTTTGCCGCTTCCTTCCAGTAGCTGTCGTGCTCCAGCTGCTGGTAGTGTCACTGTAGCCGTTTGCGTACCTCTGTAGGCCTTACGGATCTTGATAGCCTCTAGTGGTATTTCGCAAGTTTCTCCGGTTTCCGTTTTCAGGGCAGTCTGAATGTGCTCCTTCGTCGTGTCATCATCAATGTCTCGGATCTCGATGGTCTCCTGCGGTCCTTTGCAGATTACTTCAGCCTCTTTTTGAAGAAAATCCATGATGGTCTTTTGCAAGGCTTGGCCTTTGTCGATACTCTTCTTTGAGAGCGTAATCAGCATGTCCCCAGTTTTGGTTTTGTGGATCTTTTCCACGATTGTGCGGACCTGTTCTTCATGGACGGCCTGCTTTATACGACGCAATATTTCGGCGTACTTCTCTTTCTCGACCGGACGGATGATCAGAGCGTCAGGCCTGGTCCATTTTCGCGGTTTCTTCCACTTAGGTTCCGGCCGGGGCTCTTTCGCCGCTTGCTTTGGGAGTTGCTCTCTAGCTAGCCTTCTCTTCTCCTTCTTAGACTGTACTTTTTCCCAGTAAGTCGTCTTCTTAGGTTCGTCGACCTGCCCTGCCAGTCATTGGGGAGGGCTTTTTTTCAAGTTCTTCTTCTTTGTGACTTTATCGGTTGGCTCTGGCGAGTTTCGGTCCTTTCTCTTTTCAGACCTTGTGTCAGTTTCACCCTTGTCTTCAGCGACTGATTCACCATCACCTTCAGCTCCGGTGTCCATTGCTTCGTCAGTCACGACGACAGCCTGACAGGCTTTCTCCGGTGTAGCATGAGAAATGCGCTGCAATGATGAGCGCCACTCCTCATCCAGCTTCTCAAACCTTTGAAGGGCGTTAGTTACACCAGTCATCTTGGATTTTATCTCTTTGTGAATGTTGACCTTTGGTTGGACGAAATCATTCAGCTCACTGATCAGCTTCTCAAGGCGTTTGAGCGCTTGCGAACGCTTTATTTCAGCGCTTGCGTCAATCGCTGCTTTTTGGGCATGTAGCCCGTTTCCCCTCTTGTTTGTTTCCTGTGGGTTACTCATACTTTTTTGATTTACCAGCGCATCGTACGGAGTGGAGCGGGTTGCCATAACTAGGAACGGGTGTACCCTCGGAGATAGTACCCCAGTTCCCTGAGGCCTAGCCGAAACTTAGCCAGTCCCGGAATACACGCACGGACTAGACTCGCTCGGAGCGGTGAAGATTCCGATCTCTAACACTTACTGCGTACTTCCTGATCAAGGCCCGAAGTGGCTGGCTCCTGATCCACTGCTGCAACTTTCACCTCGGCAGAGCAAGCTTACATCAGCCGTGGCCTGCATCGTCGGAAACTACGATACAGGTTCCGGACACTCCCAGTGAGTTACAGCAGGAACCAATCGTCTTGCTAGGTCAGTAGTGTGACCAACCCATTAAAGGGGAGTTTTGTCCACGGGAGCTTATTTTGTTTAGTTATTTTGCTTGGCTCCTACCCGCTGTACCTCATCAACTAAGTGTGTGTGTGTGTGTGTGTGTGTGTGTGTGTGTGTGTGTGTGTGTGTGTGTGTGTGTGTGTGTGTGTGTGTGTGTGTGTGTGTGTGTGTGTAAAAGTATGTGAACCGCTTATAACTTTTGAACGCCTAAACCAATTTCATCGCGGTTGGTATCAATCGAAAGGGCTTGACCAAACTTCGATTTTGAATACAATTTGGATCTATTTGGACCAGTCAATTTTGAGAAATCTCAAAATAACCACGAAAAAAAATTTTTTCTAATGTTGTTTTTTTGGAATAACTTTTAAACGGTTGTACTGATCAATTTAAAAAACTAATCAGCTTTGGACATCAAAAAACCACGTCGATCGCCTCCAACCTGGTCAAAATCAGTTTATTCGTTCGAGAGATATCGTGAACGAAAGAAAACCGAAAAAACTGTTTTTTCGGAATTGCTCCGAAATTCCTAGTTCGATCAATTCAAATTCAAAAATTCCTAATGAGGCTGAAAAAACTGCGTCAAATGCCGCCAACGGCGTGAAAATAGATTAATTCATTCTAAAGTTATTTTGGTTTAAAAATTCAAAAAAATAGTGTTTTATGAAACTTACATCAGACTTTTGAGCTCGAAGAGCTCAAAATTAACTGATTCAACAAATAATTTTTAAAATAAAATAAAGGATGTTTATTAAAAATATACAAAAAAAAAATTTAATAATTGTGAAAATGAAAACTTGGGCCTGCATGGGAAAGAAAACGTTTATCATCATTATTATCATCATCATTCTCATTGTTATTCTTAAATTCCTTCAAATAACGATGCACGACTTTGTAGGCCTCATTCCTCATCTTCCGCTTCTGCCCTCCATTGCTCCCTCTTTTACATTGCATCTTATCTGTAAAATATAATATAAGTAATGTAAAATTTTTGAAAATTCAAAAGTTCATGCCTCATAACGCTCATTCATTTTTTAGCCAAAAAATAAATTTTGTTATTGATTTTTACAAGAAAAAAAAAATAATTAAGTAATTTTTCAAATTCATGTAATAATTGAAAAAAAATTTTTTTTCCAAAAATCAATAGCCAATCCTTGTAGAGAATTTATTCACGTTTTAAAAATCAACCTTAAATTTTCTGTGCGATCATCGGTTGCTGAGATATTGGTAATCAAAGACAAAATGATCTTTTTCCATTCAAACACCGATATCTCAGCGAGAAATGCATGTATCGAGATTTTGAAAATATCAAATTGAAGCTGAATAAACAAGTTATCTGTTCCATATAAGGTTAAGTCAAAAAAAATTTTTCTCCCCTCCGGGCGGAAAGCGTCAATTTTCCGCCCGCTGCGCTAAATGAAAATGCCGCTTTCCGCCTCCGTCGAGGAGAAAATTACACTGATAGAAAAATAATCTTGATTCAAGAAACTTTTTTTCTTCAAAACTTAAACTCTTGAAACTAGATATAGATATATTTCTTTCAAGAATTTTTGTCTCTTGGTTCAAGATAGGCGATAACATTGATTCAAGATGTTACCGACTTGTTTTAAGAATGGCTTTTTTTTTTGAGTCATTTATTAATTTACTTATTTCCAATAAATAATTTTCATTTGGTATAACAATTAAAGACTATTTAGTTTTTGAAATATACTCAGATGAATTATTTTAAGTTTTTTAAACGACAATGTTATTTTGATTGAAAAACTTAAATGTATCGATTGAACATAATATAGCTCTTAAGCCAAGAAAATCTAAATCAAGACAAGAAATTCTTAAAGCAAAATAATCATTTGTCTTCCAAAATAAATTCTTAGATCAACAAAATATCTCTTGAGTCAACATAAATTTTCTATCAGTGTAGTATACACACCACGGGCAGTAAATAAGAAAGCATCAGATCACATGTTTATTGACCTCGGACAAAAATTACATGTGATCTGAGACATTTCTTATTTTACTGCCTGTAAAATAACTTAACATTAAATATTTATTTATACCGGATCTGGGTGTTGAAAAGAAATTATAAACACTTATTCGTGGTTTTCTCGTTTAATATATAAAATATCACAGTTTAAAATCAGTGAACACTTGACTCTTAATAACTATCATAAATTTAACTTCTTAATTTATTTGAACTATTTATTTAAGTAATACGAGAATTATTATTAAATTAAGTATTTGAAATTACTGTAATTATAATTATAAAGACGAGTTATCAATATGTTGGCACCATACACAAATATTAATTTAAGGTTTTAATAAGAGCGTTGAGTTAATCAATTTTACCAAGATTTGAATACGAGCTCAGATTTAATTAATTGCATGAATTTGTTGATCTATTATTTTATCACAATAAAAATTATTAATGACGCGACAATAGTTAGTACGAGCGATGATACGAGTGAAGAGCACGGAGGAGAGTCAGAACGCGAACTGAAATCAGCAGTCACAAGAGAGGCTTGAATAAAAGCAAGAGATTATAAGATTATTTGCATACCTGGTGATCAGTGACATCACCTCATCCAGGTATGACAACGACTTGAACTGAAGACAATTTTAATTGATGAGTCATGCAGGTATTATATTATTAAGACTGAATATTATTTGATCTCTTGTGAATGCTGATTCAAAATGTAAAATAATTATATAGTATGTAAAGCATGATCCCGAGATATCGGCATAACAACAATCGAGAAGTTACGTTTTTAATTATTATTATTAACCAACATTTATTATTAACCAATTATTATAAAAGACAAGAAGTTGGTACCTGAATTTCCGATGATGGAAAATTATCCTGGATAATTTGTTGAGTTGTATTGCACAATGATGCACTGAATTAATTTATGTATACTGAGCACGTGTAGCTGGCCACCGCGTGTAGAGTAATTATGCCGGTTGGCGGGTAACCGTCTATTTGCCTTGGGGAGTTGACTATCAGGGTGCGCGTCAATCGCAGCACCACTGATGCAGTAGAGTGCGGATTTACCAAGTGTTCTGGCGCGAACATTTGGTATTTACGCAACACTGCCCTAGATGTGTAATATACTATTTCCAAGTCCGTAAATTAAAAAAGAGAACCATAAAAATTTCGATAATTTTTTTTTCGGTGGTTTTCTTAAGATTAATCGACAAAAAATTTTAATAAAAAATTTTCAAGCTCAAATCCAAAAACTAGACACTTAGAGCTACAATTTGCCTTTGTTTATTTGCTGTAAGATCATTTTACTACAAGTTACGGCCTGTTGAAAATCCCCCAAAAATTTGGATTTTTTTCTTGCTCCCCTAATTTTTTTAAGAAGTATATATATATACATATATATAATGCTTACCCTTTTCCATATCGTCTTGCCGCTGATCACCTCCACCTCTTCCTCCACGGCCACCTTCTCCTCCACCTCTACCTCCTCTTCCACGGCCACCTTCTCCTCCATAGCCACCTCCTCCTCCTCTTCCACGTCCACCTTCTCCTCCATAGCCACCTCCTCCTCCTCCTCTACGGCCGCCTCCTGCTCCATGGTCATATACAACTTCAACGCCACCTTCTTTTTCACGACCACCTTCTCCTTCACCCTCTCTTCCACGTCCATTTTCTCTTTCATGGCCACTTTCTCCTTCACGGCCGCCTCCTCCACGGCCACCTCCTCTTCCTCCACGGTCACCTCCACCTCCTCCTCCTCCACGACCACCTCCTCCTTTTCCACGGCTACCTCCTCTTCCGCGACCACCTCCTCTTCCACAGCCATCTCCTCTTCCACGGCCACTTCCTCCTCCTCGCCCACCTCTTTCACCACCTTCTTCTCTTCCTCCTGGTCCAACTCTTCTGCCATCGCTTCCCTCATCTACTTCTTCATCATCGTGGCGGGAGTAACTATGACTCTCTTAAGGGAGTGAGGGCGAACTTAAGAGAACATAGTTAAGCAAGCAATTCCCTTTCCGTGGGTCCCGCCATAAGTAAGGTAACATTGAAAGGCATCCCTCGATGCGTTACCCCAAACCAAGAATTGCCGCTGCGCTTTCGGTTGTAGGTGTTACCAGCTCCTACGACTTAAATAAACCGGTCAGGAAAATACGGCAAAGCCTCGGATAGGTGACGCTCCCACGTTCGGTGGTCACCAAACTCTTTCGACCGTTCGACGGAGCGCCAGAGTAGCCAACCGCGTTTCTCCGAACGAGCTGCTATCTGACGCTCCCGTCCATCGCCGGCCCGCGAATTCGGCATCGCGATCGCGTTCGTGTAAGCTCGCGGAAGCATCGCGTATAGAACAGCTAATGCCTCTAGCTACGCGACCCTGTTTGGTTAAACTCACGCGATTGAACCTAGAAGAGGTAAATCCAAGTAGAAGGGGGGTTTCCGAATCTTACTCGCGAAGCATCGACCGGCGAAGATGCCTAGGGACGACTAAAAACACCCTCAGAGGGTCCGCGAACTCGGCAAACTTAGATGGGCTCGCGCCGGGCGTTAGGTCGAATCGAAAGTCTCCGCACGCGACCCGGGGAATGGAGGCTGAAGGTTTTCGGGTTTTGCAGGCGAATTTGCGGAACGACAGAGCAGGGACCCTGGAGGCAAGTCAGTTGTGGGAGGAAAAACGTATTGATGTTCTCCTCTTGCAAGAGCCATACGCAGCGTACAGTAAGAATAATAATAGTTTCAAGATACCTGGGTTCGGTTGCGGCATACAAGTCGCTGCCGAAACCAGGTCCAGGCCATATGCGGCTATTTGCTTAACAAATCCTAAGTACCAACTGCTGGTTCTTTCACAGCTTAGTACAACTCACTGCGTATGCGCTCAGATCGTGGGACCTGACACAACGTTCTTCGTAGTCTCAGCATACTTCCAGTATAAAGACGAAATAGAAACACATTTGGAGCATTTAGAAAAGGTGGTCCGAGCACTGAGAGGGAAACGGGTCTTAATATCAATGGACGCGAACGCGAAATCCGAGAGATGGGGATCCAAGACTGACGACGCGCGTGGCGAAAAGTTAGAGCAGTTTATTGACGCACACGAGTTAGAGATAGTCAACAACGCGAGGGAGGGTCCGACGTTCGAATCAACAAACGGGAGTTCGTATATCGATGTGACACTCGTCACGCCTAAAATCGCGAGTAGCATTCTAAGCTGGTCCATTAAGAGGAGTTGGGTGCAGAATACTGACCACTACCCGATTGAGATCACTCTGGGGGCTAAATCGGGGGAGGAGGATGGCGTACAGGCGGACCCCAAAAGGTTTAACTTAACGTTGGCCAATTGGGAAAAGTTTGACGAAGTCCTCTTCACGTGTGCATGCACAAACCTTGAAGGCCTTGGAGTGGAATCAGTTGAGGACGTGGAAAGGTATGCCTCTGCGCTTGGCAAATCAATTTTAGAAGCTTGCGAAGCCGCGATACCACGTAGAAAAACCCATGTAAAATCATACCCATGGTGGACCAGAAAACTAACACACGCGAAGAGGCTAGTGCACAAAGCTAGGCGGGTATACCAAAGGGAAAGGGACGAATTAGTCAAAAATACCCTAAGCGTCAAATACAAAACATTACGGAAACAGTACTCGACAGACATAAAGCGAACGAGAGAAAGCAGCTGGCGGGACTTCGTTACAAAGAAAGGGAATCAAGAGAAGTGGGGTCCTGTTTACAGGATCTGCGCTGAAAAAGTTAGAGTCAAAAGTGCAATGTGCACACTAAGTCGTAACAGGTATCCTCGGAAAACTTTAAGGAAACAGCCAAGTGCTTTCTCAACACGCATATCGTAGACGATGACCAAGACAATGAAACCCTCGATCAGGAAAAGATTAGAGCCAACACAATTCTACCACCTGACACCGCGGACGCCGAACCGTTCACCCCGTGCGAACTGGACAAAGCCCTAAAGACATTAAAGAACAGGAAGGCCCCGGGGCCGGATTTGATAGAAAACGAGGTAGTTAAACGCGCAGGGGTTATCCTTCGCGATCAGTTTTTAGAATTGTATAATGCCTGTCTGGCACAAGGAGTATTCCCAACAGAGTGGAAGAAGGGGGCAATAATAATGTTAGTTAAAAGCACCGACAAAAACTCAAATGACCCTAAATCTTACCGGCCAATTTGCCTCCTTTCGGGGTTAGGTAAAGTTTTCGAAAAACTTATTAAGGCGCGATTGACTACCACAGTCTTAGCAGAAGGGAACATTTCGAGCCGGCAGTTTGGCTTCACAGCCAAAAGTCGACGGAGGATGCAATCGTGGAGATGCGCCGACTTGTAGACTCTTCAGAGAAGAGGCTAGTGGTCGGGCTTCTCTTCGATATCTCGGGCGCTTTTGACAACGTGTGGTGGCCGTTAGTACTCGAAGGTCTCAAGGCCAGAGGCTGCCCTAGAAACATATACGAGGTTATTAGGAATTACTTTGAGGACAGATCGGTCGCGCTGTCATGGGGATTTGGTAGTGAGTCGAAAACGCCGACGCGAGGGTGCCCACAAGGATCAGTGCTGGGACCATTATTTTGGAACGTGATGTTCGACGCTCTCCTTCAGAGACTCGAACAGACAGAACACGGGAATAAATTCGTTGCATTTGCTGACGATTTGCTCGTCATGATAGAAGGCTCCTCAAGAAGTGAACTGGAGCGTAAGGGTCAAATAGTAGTAGATATGATACTGGAATGGTGTAATTCCGCAAAGCTCGAACTGTCGAAGTCGAAGACTGAAGCCATCTTCCTCAAGAATAAGCTTGTGTATCGCGGTCCACGAAAGGACAAAAAGAGCCCGCACCCCTATGAGGCAAAAGGAAAACAGAGGAAGCCCAAGTACGATAAACCGCCAAAAATTACGATAGGAGAGACCAACATTAAATTCAAGAAAAGCGTTAGATACTTAGGGGTGCACTTCGACGAGGGCCTTAAAGTGAAAAGTCACATCAAAACAAGGTGCGCGAAACTGAGTAGGGTATTCGGGCGCATGCGGCGTATTGCGCGAGCGGAATGGGGGTTGCGATACCCAACTATGTCCACAATATACAGGGGTTTCTTCATGCCTATCGTCACGTATGCTGCGGCGGCTTGGAGTGACCGTTGCGATAAGGAGGACTGGAGACATCTTCGTGCACTACAGCGTCAAGCGCTCATAGCAACAACTACTGCCTACAGGACAGTGTCGCTTGACGGAATTTGCGTAGTCGCGGGTGCGATACCCATTCAACTGGTAATAGACGAACGGTGCGCTCGATACAACCTTCGTATTGGCAAACAGGCGACCCTAGGAAACGTGACCGTTCAGCCTGATGCGGAGGATCGCCTTGGAACCCTTAGAGCTGAAACCATACGTCGGTGGCAAGAACAATGGAACATATCAGAAAACGGTCGCGAAACTAGAGTCTTTTTCCCAGACGTAGCAGAACGTCTGGCAAACAAATGGATCAGTCCAAACTTTTGGCTGACCCAAATCCTAACTGGTCACGGTTGTTTTAGGGAATATCAATTCAAATACGAACACACGGAGAGTAGGTTCTGCGACGAGTGTAGGGAGAAGGGAAATGGAGAAAGGGTCGACAACGTGGAGCACTTAATGCTCGAATGCCTTGAGTACGAGCCTCAACGCGAGGTGCTCAAGGACATATGGGGTGGGAACGCGGAGTGGGTGAATGTTGCGCGTGCGATTGCCACATCCCAAAGTAACTTCAAGCTTTTAAAAGATTTCAGCAAAGTAGTAGTATGTTGCAAACTCCAGACCCAACTAGCTAATGAAAGCGCGATTAGGGACGAAGCTCAGGCATCCACCTAGGTAGAGTCGGAGCGCCTAGGCAAAAGCGATATGCTCCACACAATTGTGAGGATAGTATAGAGCTTTGGATGACTGCCGTAGAATAAGATAGGGAACCAAAAACTACACAAGTGCCCGGGCACCCCACAGACGCAAACACTTACTCGTAAAGTCAATTTACACACAACACACTACACATACAACACGGTCTTCTATCGACTCCGCCTCCCCGTGGTCCCCGCTGGATACTGCTCATATTCTGCGGATATATTTCGATGTACCCACAGGGAATGGGCTGCCAGAGGAGTCGATGAGAGTTGCACACATTTGCAATAACACGTAACTCTCAAATGCTGTTCAATGAATGTGTGCAAACACAAGAGGACAGCGGTTTTTCCTTGTCAGCGCTCTTGGTTGTGTATTGGTTAAGGTGAAGGTAGGACAAATATACGTGCGTGTATAGCTCTTTTGAGCCTAGGAAACGGCCTCTTCGGAGGTAGGCGAAAGCCTCACCATATATTCTTCTTCTTCATCATCGTCATTCTAAAAAAAAAAAAAAAATTAACAAATTATACTGCACAATTCTTTACAAGGCTTGTGCAAGACTGCTCTTAAGTTCAATAGTTGTTAGCGTCGTGTTCTATCTAGGGAGCTTGTAGCAGATAATTATTACAGGTAGAAATTGCCGATGTTGTGCAAGTCTACCACAAAAATTTGACTCGTTCTTCTCACAACAAATTACATATCTGTGTCTATTCCTTTTCAAGCCATGTGCAAACATTTGCTGCATGCAAGATTCTTCAGTATAACTATGGAAAAGTCATGTACAATTCTTGAGTCCATTTCTAGATGGAGACGCTAGTAACTATTCGTTTTGCACAAGCTCCCCTGATAGCCACGCTTTGATTTAAAGTAGTTGGATTTCAGCAGTTACAGTTAACTTGACATCAAGTTTGCCGTAAATTATTACAGTACAACAGTTGTAAACAAATTGACTAAAATTTACAGCCCCAATTTGAATACAAGTTAACACCGAACTTTTGGTTAAATTGTACTACAACTTGAATAAAATACTTGTACTGCAAGTCTTGACGTCAAATTGCAGTGTAACTTGTAGACAACTCAAATAAAAACATTTGGTTTGCAACTTTTTTCATCAAATTGGCTACAAATTTTGGCAGTAGATTGAATAAAAGTTTGAGTTAAGGTGGCTGTCAGGGTCTCGCTCAAGAATTTTATTTGATTTTATGTTTCTTGGGAAGAAACTTACTGACGAATGTTTAAGGTAGTACGGTTATGAAAACAATATTTTAAGAAATCCTCGAAACTTTGAATATATAAGTCATTAAATACATAATACATATGCTGTTAAAATTTGAAAACGATTTACCGTACCTAACTTGAGATAATTGCAATTGAAAATGACATTTTTGTACATGTAACATAGGAGAAGCGTAGGAAACTGACAGTATTTTTAATTTTTTTCCATCGAAGGAATTTCACTACTTTATCGAAAAGCTAGTAGATTGAAGAATATGATACTTCGAACAATTTTAAAAAAAATAAAAATTATCTACCGTGTAATTTTCGAGATTAATTAAAATAAATTTCACTTTTAGAGAATCATTTTTAGGAGAAGGAGTACGAAAAACAGCCGCTGGTCACTGAAACCGTAGTGTGTGTGTATATGTATAGAGAATATAGTAGTCGACGAGTACAGTAACGTTATAAAAACTTAACTTACAACCTTACTTCTATCGATACGTATAAGATGGATGGTGAGCCAAAATTTTTTATCTGGACTGTCGCGGAGGTACTAACCTTAACTAACAGCTTCTTCTGCAACATCTCAATGGCGTTCTTTTGCCTGTTGTAGGCGTCATGGTTCTGTTGAAGAATCTTCATTATTTTCTCTACGTCAGAGGACAGCTTTTGAATAGCTGAATTAATAGAAAAAATTATAAATAAATATAAAATAAATTGCAAAAAAAATTATGAAAAGTGAAATCTACCTATCCATATCGGGTGTCGCCGAATGGCTTTTTTTAATGTTATGAGCCGACGATTAATTAATTTTTTATTTTTTTTTAATTCTCCAAACTACCAAAGAAATTATCAAAAGTGTGTTTTTTTTTCAACTATTTTTTTTTTCGATCTCATCGTAAAATCTTGTTGGAAGTACCAAAAAAAAAAAATTCCCTCAAGTTAGGGCCCTTAATATTAATATTAAGTCCTCGACCCAGGCGTGTAAAGATTTCCCATTAAAAAAACATGGAAACTCTGATTTTTTATCTGTAAATTTCTGTATTTCAGTGGCATTTTCTAGCATCGCTTCAACCATGGACTGGTTTTCTTAAGAATTAAATGCGCTACAAAAGTGTCCATTGCGGTCAAGCCGTAACTGAAACCGGCGAGGTAGTACAGGCCTCTAAACGATTTTTCCATGAAATTCGCGTTTCCTTGCATTTATCTCCCGAATGACAAGAGCTATACAAAAAATGTGAATAAAAAATTTGTAAAAAATTCAATTTCCTACAAAAAAAGTCTTCAGCACCAAGTCGCTAAAATCACTAGTTTTTAAGATATTTAATGATATTTTTAAAAGATATTTCTTATAATTTGACGCAATTTTCGATAAAAATTTGAAATGACAAAAAATTTATTATTAGATATGTCTGAAAATATTGATTTTAGCGATTTTATTGCTAGAACTTTGTAGGAAAATAAATTTTCTACAAGTTTGTCATTGACATTTTTGTATATGCTGTCGTCGAAGATCTGAGGCTGCGAGGAGAAAATCAAGTTTAGAAGGCCTGTACTCGCCGGTCAGTGCGACTGTTTAATTGGCACTCCGTCAGTCCATGGTGAATAACTGAAAAGTAACTGGAAAAGATAAATCAGGACTCCATGTTTGTAATGAGGAAATCTTCACACCTGAGTCAGAAGCTACTCAGGGAATTTTTTTTTTGAGGTACAACTAAATTTCACGATGAGACCGAAAAAAAAAAAAAATGGAATAGCTTACCCTAATATATATATATATATATATATATATATATATATATATATATATATATATATATATATATAGATATAGATATATACATACATACATACATACTTAAATACATTTGTAAACTTGTGAGCCAATGCGATTTTTCTACATTACTCGATGTAATGACAAAATTTTTTCTAAATTACGACATGAAACCGGCTACAACAGATAGATTTCTAAAGAAATCGACCTAAAAAAACGTTATTTCTAGAGTTATTGCATCAAAAAATTTCTTTCTTACCCGTTACATCTGGATTGCCTAGATTGAAATTTGAAAGAGTTTCCGTCAGCTCAATCTCTTCTTTAGACATATTAATGTTTTATAGTTTATGCTGAAAAAAATTAGTTTGCACTGTTAAATTTTAAATTTTAAATTACATTAATAACCCAAGCGTCACAAAAAAAAATGTTGACTTTTTGGTAGATTTTACTCAACAAGAAGTTAAAAAATTAATATTCGTCAAATTAAATTCAACAAAACATTAACAAAAAAATTTATGCCACTTGGATAGTATTTATCTTCATTGCTTTTAAATTATTTAATATATCGTACATAATCTTTAGTAAAAATGAATATTTGTCTTACTTCTTTTTGACAACTAATGTATTAATTTTGATATTCATTTATTTTTTTTAAATATAGTAATCACAGTGCCAACAAGAACTCAATACTTCTTTTCATATGTTTGCAAGCTTGTTTTGCTGCATTACTATTGGAAGTTAAAAGTCTATCGCCAATGAACACATTATCCTCAAGCATTTTATAATTGGCCATATATTTTTATATATTTGTTTGTACTCACAGCGCCTTAAGTCTAAAGAGGCTAAGATGTTACTGCTGCTACTATTTAAGTAATAATCTGCTAGATGGCAGGTGTGGTATCTTCTTATTTGTTACCAAGGGAAATACCCATAGAACAAAAAGTACTGATCATGCCTGCTATCATGCAGATAAATATTTTATAATTATAAATAATTATTTATTTTATATAATAATCTATAAAATATTTATTTCATATTTTACTTCAAGGTTTTATATTGCTACTCATGATACCAACTCCACTAACTTGAATATTTGTCATTTTTTATTTATTACAAAAACTTATGAAAATTAATTTTTATTATCGCAGTTACTTTGTACATGTCTTTTAAATAAATATAAATAAAATGTAATCATATTAAATGACTTTTCAACGGGCAATTATTATTTATTTTTTTATTATTTTCATTTTTTATTGCTTGTCATAGTACTGAATTTTTGATTTACGTTGTATTAAAATTTCAATTTGCATCTCATTTATTTTTTTATGTCATTTGACATATTGACAAATTGAGCTTTTTTTTAAGTGATAAAAATTAATAAATTACTGTGATTAATTTATATTTACATAAATAATAATGCCTTTATTAAAAAAAAATAAGTCTTTTGGTAAAAACCATGAGCCGTATCAAAAAAGAAGTTTAAAGAACCGTATGAAGAAGTATGTATTTGTTCGGTGAACAAAGCCCAGTAGCGATTAACTCGCTCCTGGGGGACTCCCAAATTCAAGAGACGCACCTGTCCACCGCTAGTTCCCGCAAAAATCGAACCGCCAATAGAAAATCAGCCTCTCGATCACGCCATGAATCGACCGCTTTATTGGCTGATCGCTCCCGCTAGACATGCGCAATAGCCTTCTTCCCCAACTCAAAGAGAAAGAAGACGGACTGTTGTTATTATCTTTCGCTTCTACGCTTTCGCTGCATCAAGTCGCATTACTTTTCTCTTTACTTTCGCTTTTCGTTAATAAACCGCATTTCGCTTATTTTATAATTTAAAACTGCTTAAATTAACCGCTCATAATTCGCTTTAATTTGTTATAGGTAAATTGTGTTAACAGTGCATTTATTTCACCGCTTTTTCAGTGCCAGCAAAGTGTTCAACCACGTGTCAACCGGCTTCGCTTTTGCAAACCACGCTGTAATTTACAAATCCGCTTTTATCTTATCAATCCGCTATTAAATATATTAAATATTGAGTGTATTTAATGTAAATAAATTCCTAGTGTTATTTTTGATAATAATTTACGCGTTTTAATTGAGATATCAAGACCTAAACATGATCCCCGATTTTCCGCTATTTCAGTAATTATTCAGTATTATTAAATTATTGTATTATTACTATTACTACGCTATTTCTATTTTTTGATAACTATCAAAAATCAAAATACGGTAAAAAAAATTGAATAGTTAGAAAAAAAATATTTCATCTTTGATATTTGTTGTTTTATCTAGAATGAATTTTAATTGGAAAAACTTATTAACTTTCTATAAAGTTCATATAAAAGCCCATCAAGAAGCTTTAATTAGCACATATTACTATAATCATGGGCTTATAATTACTAAATCTATATGGGTCATACCATGTTAAAATCGACTAATAGTTGGAATCGACCGCTTTCGATTTGGTTAAATTTTGGTCAGAAGTTTTCTTTTATCATATCACGAAGATCTGCCAAAAAAAAAAAATTTTTTTTCAATAGATATGCAAAATCAAAATTTCGCGATTTTCCCAGTTTTTCAATTTTGTTTTGGAATATCTCGAACGCTATTATAGACACAAGAATGAGCTTTCGTTGTACTGATCTTAAAAGATCCTGAAATTTTTGAAAAGGGGTTTTTTTTTTCAAAATGATTTCTTGAATTTCAAAAAATAATTTTTTTTTGTTTTTTGCTACTTCTAAATGAGAAAAAGTTATACAGATATATAATATTGTAATTTTTAGCGCTTTAAAATTAAATGCACAACATTGAAAATATTAAATAATAAATTAATTACAACTTTTTTATTTTTGTCAAGTTTGGTCAAGCCCTTTCGAATGGCCTCAACCGCGATGAAATCGGTCGAGCCGTTTAAGAGTTATGGCAGAGATTTACGTACGGCCACACACACACACACACACACACACACACACATAGTGGCTAACCTAGTACGATTGATGCCCAACATCGGTGGCCCAGAAGCTTGAGACAAAGGAGGTTATTGCTATCATCCAGTAGTTACATCGGTCCTCACGTATGGTATATCCATTTGGTCCGACGCACTTTGAGACCCAAGAATCATGGAGAAAGCATGTCCGGTTTACCGACTGAGCGCGCTAAGAGTAGCTAGCGCCCTTCGAACAATATCAGAGGAAGCACTGCGCGTCATTTCTGGAACTCTGCCGCTTAGAGTCTTAGCTAAAGGAAGACGGGCCCTTTACCATCGAAAGAGGTCAACTACACTGAGCGCTGAAGAACTAAGAACAGAAGAACGGCAGCACAGCATCTCGCGATGGCAACTTGAGTGGGACGCCGCAGCAAAAGGAAGATGGACACACCGCCTCATACCAAAGATCGACGTTTGGCTGAGCCGAAACCATGGTGAAGTCAACTATTACCTAACGCAGATGTTGTCAGGACATGGTTGTTCTCGAGAGGATCTGCACCGCTTTAAGCACGACGATTCTCTGGAGTGCCGCGTCTTGTCCAGGGTTATTGAGGACGCAAGGCACGTTTTCTTTGTGTGTCCACGTTTCGATCCTCAGCGTGAGGGAGTTCAGAGAGGATCCTGAACTGGAGAATCCAACCAGAGACAATAGTAGATGCAATGTTGTCGAATCAAACTGCTTGGAACGCTACAAGAAGCACTTTTGCCACAGAAGTGCTTACAGAGCTGCGTTCCATTGAAAGAAAAAGAGCAAATGACAGAAACTAGAAGGAAGGAGAAAAATAACACCTTAGCCACCAGAAGGAATAGCGGTAGCTGGATCCTCCCCTCACAGTAATGCCTGACGGCGGTTTCCATGAGGGATTAGAGAAAGAAGGAAAAGGGGTTGAGGGTTTAGTGGGTAGGGGCGTTAGTGTTGAGTTTTAGTATGACGCTGCGTCGAGGTCGCCACATATCCAGGCCAAACAGCTATGCCTAGAATCCGTAAAAGGATTCCCCAAACACACACACACACACACACACACACACACACACACACATACACACACAGATATTCGGACATCATAGCGGAAACATTGGGGGAAGCTTTCTAGGATCCCAAAACGTCAACATCCGTTGAAAAGTAGATTTTCGAAAAACGGGGTGAAACTAATAACTACTCAACTTTTGAAAATTTTCAATTTTCTTAGCGGGAAGTTAAAAATGAAATTAATTTATTATTTAATATTTCGACGTCGTGCATTCAATTTTTATATGCTCAAAATTACAATGTTACGTATCTGCATGACTTTAATTTAACTTATTTAGAAGTTGCAAAAAAGAATAAAAAGTTTTTTTGAAATTCAAAAATTCATGCTTTTAACCCTAGACTGGTTACCCTATGAGCATGACGCCGCGCTCAATTATATTTTTTTTATCACGTCTTCAATATTTACTAAAATAATTCAAAATTATAAATTTTTCAAACATCTTCGAAAACAAAAGCAGCATTATCCGGTCGCGATTGCCGGTGACTTCAACTCCAGGGCAGTAGACTGGGGCAGCAAGCTTGAGACAAATGCGCGAGGAAAAGCACTCCCTAGAAGCTTTCTCTACACTAGATGTAGTCCAGCTCAACAATGGTTATACGCCGACCTATACTAAAAGAGTAGCAAGCTCTATCGTAGATCTCACTTTCGTCAGCAGCAGCCTCATCAGTAAATACGACTGGAAGGTGATGGATATCTACACAGCCTGTGATCACAAGGCAATTTTCTGGGAAATATCACATGACCGGAATACAAATAGAAGACCAATCAAGTCATTCAATATCATTGGATGGAAAGTGAAGCCTTTTGACACAAGCACATTGGTAATAGCCCTTTTAATAGTGAACCGATTGCTACTGGATCCGCAGAAGAAATGACCAAGGACCTGATGAAAAGAGTTGTCCAGGCCTGTGACGCCAGTATGGTCCGGAAACACAGCATAAGCCAACGCCCGGCAGTGCACTGGTAGAACGACCACATCAGTGTTCTTCGGAAAGAGTGTCTAAAGAAAAGAAGAATATCCCAGCGTGGCTACATCGATGACCTAACTCTGCGGAGCTGGTCGCAGAATACAAAAAGCCCGTCGATCATTGAACAAAGCCATCAAGGATAGTAAGAGACAATGCTGGAAAGAGCTCATCAACGAGGTGGATAAAGGCGTGTGGGGTAGGCCTTATAAGGTGGTTATGACCCACCTGAAAAAACAACAAATGCCATCACCTACGTGTCCTCAACTTCTCCAGAAAATCGTCACTGCACTATTCCCACAGCAACGCAACTTCGATTACCAGTTGGCGCCAGGCGAACTGGATGACACTCCACCTGTCACTAAAGAAGAACTGCTGGAGGCCTGTAACCGTGTAGGGAATAATAAAGCGCCGGGATTGGACGGAATCGCTAATATAGCCTTGAAAACCATCATAAAGGCAGCTCCAACATTATTCCTAGACGTTTATAATTCATGCCTTAAGGAGGGGACTTTCCCGCATAAGTGGAAACAGCAACGATTGGTACTGTTACCTAAAGGGAAGAAACCACTGGATGAACCGTCATCTTACCGCCCACTTTGCATGCTAGATACAGCGGGTAAGATATTTGAACGCATAATTCACCAGAGAATTGAAGCAGTAGTCGACCCACTCCTGGCAGACAATCAGTATGGGTTCGGAAAGGACGATCAACCCTGGACGCAATCAAACTGGTTGTTGATACGGCCAAGGAAGCAATCGCAGGAACCAGATGGAAGGGTGGAACGAAAGAGTATTGCCTGGTGGCGACCCTAGACATCAGAAACGCATTCAACTCCGCTAATTGGGAATGCATCCATGCAGGCTCTCAAAGAGAAGAATGTACCAGAATACCTTCTTAAGATCGTAACAAGCTACTTTGAAAATAGGGTCTTGAAGTATGACACGAAGAACGGTCCGAGGGAGTATGATATTACTGGAGGTGTACCACAAGGTTCAGTCCTAGGCCCGCTCCTGTGGAATATTATGTATGACGGTCTATTAAGACTAACTCTGCCAAGAAACGTCAAACTCATAACATATGCACATGACGTAGCCGTAGGGCTTGTTGCCAAACTCCTTGAAGAGATAAACCATATGTTCGATCTCACTTTTGAGGTGCGTTAACCGGTGGATGGACGCAGTGAACCTGCAACTGGCGCAACACAAGACTGAGGCAGTGCTTATTACCAGCAGAAAAGTGGTAGAGACCATTAAGCTAAAAATCGGCGAACAAGAAATCACATCACAACCTTATATCCGATGTTTGGGAGTGATGCTTGATGCCCGACTCAACTTCAAGCAGCAAGTGGAACATGTCAGTGCCAAAGCGTCAGTAGTGAGGGCTAGTCTCGCACGACTGATGCTGAACGTCGGAGGCCCAAAACAGAGCAGGAGGCTATTATTGTCATCAGTAGTCATATCGGTGCTCATTTACGGAATATCCACATTTGGGCTGACGCATTAAAGACGCAAGAATCATGGGAGAAAGGCTGGACCAGTATATCGACTGAGTGCCCTACGAGTAGCTCGTGCCTTCCGCACTATATCAGAAGAAGCAGTGTGCGTCATTGCTGGAACTACACTCTTAGAGTTCTAGCAGAGGAAAGACGGGCCCTTTACCAACGAAAAAGGTCAGCTGCACTGAGCCCTGAAAGAACTTAGAATTGAAGAACAGCAGAAGAGCATAGGCCGATGGCAACTACAATGGGATGCTGCTGAGAAGGGTAGGTGGACGCACCGTCTCATACCTCGGATCGACATTTGGCTTAACCGGAATCACGGTGAGGTCAATTACTATCTTACGCAGATGTTGTCGGGACATGGGTGTTTTCGAGAGTATCTACACCGCTTTAAGCACGATGACTCTTCGGAGTGCCCGTCCTGCCCAGGAGCTGCTGAAGACGCGGAGCACGTCTTCTTTGTATGTCCTCGTTTCGATCCAAAGTGTGAAGAACTGGAGAGGATCCTGAACCAGAGAATGCAACCATATTCACTAGTAGAAGCAATGTTGTCATCAGAAGCTGCCTGGAACGCTACCAACACGTTTGCAACAGAAGTCCTTAAAGACTTGCGTTCCACCGAAAGAAAAAGAGCAAATAGCAGAAGATAGAAGGAAGGTTGTTAACACCTTAGCCACCAGAAGGAAGAGTAGTAACTAGATCCTCCCTTCACGAAGTAATGCCCTGACGGCGGTTTCCATGAAGGATTAAGAGGAAGAGAAGGAAAAGGGGGTTTAGGGGTTTAGTAAGTAGGGGCGTTAGTGTCGAGTTTTAAATATGACGCTGCGCGTCGAGTCGCCACATATCCAACCAAGCCAAACAAGGCTATTGCCTAGAATCCGTAAAAAGGATTCCCCTTAAAAAAAACACACACACACACAGACATACGGACATCATAAAGGCAGGAAACATTGGGGGGAAGCTTTCTAGAATCCCAAAACGTCAACATCCATTGAAAAGTAGATTTTCGAAAAACAGGGGTGAAACTAATAACTACTCAACTTTTTGAAAATTTTCAATTTTCTTAGCAGAAAGTTAAATATGAAGATTAATTTTATTATTCAATATTTCGCACGACATCGTGCATCAGATTTTTATATGCTCAAAATTACAATATTACGGCATCTGCATAACTTTAATTGTAACTTAATTAGAAGTTGCAAAAAAAAAAAAATTTTTTTAAATTCAAAAATTCATGTTTTAACCCCTAGACTGGTCACCCCTATGAGCGTGACGCCGCGCTCAATTATATTTTTTTTATTTGAAACGTCTTCAATATTTACTGAAATAATCTCAAAATTATAAATTTTTCAAACATCTTCTTCGAAAACGTAAAATTGCTGAAAGAAAGTACCTCTTTAAAAAATTTGCAGGCTTTTCTTTCATCGCTTAACCAGAGTTGTAAGTGGTTTTTGTCCGCGGCGTTGCCGCCGAAAAACACTTCTAGTTTCTGCTCTGTCAACGTGTGTATGAACTGGCAACACTGTACGCTCCAAAGGCATTGGTGGCTTAGAAACCCTCATCACTTGACCAAAATCGTTAGGGGTCGCGTTTGTTGACCAGTTCTAGGGTGTAAAAACCAAAACCCCTCTACAAAAATCCCTTCAGAATCTTTTTAAGATCCAGTACTAGGTATTATACAAAAAAAAAAATTGAGTCAAAATTACTTATTGGCGCTCGTCATATTTGACGATTTTCAAAAAATTCATGGTGTTGAACAACTTTGTGCATTTTTCAAAATTTTTTCTAAACATGTTTCTTTTTATCAAGGCCCCAAGTGCATCCCTTTCAAACAAACGAAAGCTCATTATCCTGGTATCTATAATGGTGTTTGAGATATTACAGAAAAAAAAAATCGAAATCACTGGAAAAATCGGTGAAATTTTGAATTTCAGCATATCTTTTGAAAAAAAAAATTTTATTTTTTTCCTTTTGCAGAACTAGGACTTTGAACTTTGCAAACAAGAAAAAGTGGTTTTTTGTACATTTGAGCTCAGACCTACCTAGGGTAATGTGTTTCGATGCACTAAATCAGAATTTGTGATAAAGCTTTAGTCAGTCCGGTAAACATGACCCAAATTTTTAGTATGCTGCAAAAACCCCTTCAGAAATAGCTAAAATCGCGAAAAATACAAATCGTATCGCAAAGCAAGTAAATTTTTTTTCGTTGCTTAAATGGATTTCAAATCACCGACAGAAATACCGAAATAGGAAAGGAAACGAAGCAAAAGAAACCCGCTTGTAGGTCAATTTTACTCGGAAAAAGAATTAAAATAATGGAAGTTTATTGGTCTACTTATAGAAAATTCTTTCTGCCTTCCGGCCGGAAAGTAGAAATTCTTCTGGCCGTTGCGCTAAACAAAGTTATCTCTGGCTACGTCGAGCGGCTAGTGTACATACCCTTGGCCAGTAAAAAGAAAGCCTTCCAGACCATTATAGTTGTCAACCTCGGCTTCTACTAACAATTACATGTGGTCTGCTGATACTTCTTTCTTATTATACTGGCCTAGGTATTTTAATATACTATTACCATTAACCCCAATTATGGTAGTGAATACTATCTAGATGATTGTAGAAATCATCTAGATGGTAGCATCTTACCATATTTATAAATAACTGTTACAATCTTGTATGTAAGAAAACCTAAGAGTTGGTTACCATTATCACGCCTAAATGGGTATATATGTATATATATATAGTAGGGCAGTATATATATATGTATAACTATAGTATATATATATATATATATATACTATATATATATATATATATATATATAATTTCTGATGGTAACAGTAAAATCCATCAACAGAGAATTCTGCGTAACAGCTTACTATCTAAGGTAGTTTAAGTAGAATTTAAACATCAGGATTTCAAAACCACGGTGCAAAAACGTATATATATATATATATATATATATATATATATATATACTATATATATATATATATATATAATGGAAAGAAACCTTAATATTGGTATAATTCTTATTAATTTATGGGATTAGTTCTTCTTTTCTATACTGATTGTAAGAAATGATGCTACTATGATTATGGAATGACGCCCATAATATTAAAGGAAGAGAGTGTTCCTAAAATTTATAAGATCGCTTCAACTTGATTATGGAAATAGTTTCGATACAATTAATGGAGTGGTTCCCACTATATTTACAAGGGAATTGTTTCCATCATTTATAGGCAAGCAAGTGACTTCTGAACCATAAAATGAAATAAGAAAATTTTTGCTTTTGATTAAACAATGACTCTTGTTAAATTGCACTGTACTTTCTTAACCGTGATGTTTTTTAAAGATATAAGCTCATCCAGATGTTACACTTATCCAAGAGCTTTCGCATTTAAATTTACCCACATGCATTTTTGATATATTTTTCATGCATACATATATATGATATATATAAATATGAAGAAGAAATTGATGTAGGTTAGCAACTGCAAGCTCTTGATGAGAGTGTAATGTCAGGGATGAAGCTTATCTCTAAAATGTCAATAGTTAACAGAAACAATGTCATTTCTTAATTATTGACATTTTTTAAGATCTAAACTCAATTTCTGATGTTACACTCATCGAGGACTAACTTTCACCTAAATACCCACATGGCATTTTTTATATATTTTATATATATGGAGGTATTTGTGAAATATAAATATATAAAAAGTATGTGAAAAGGGCTGAAAGGTACTCAAATGAAAAGGTCTTGATAAGTGCTTAACATCGGGATGAGCTTATATCTTTAAAAATGTCAATAATTCAAAAGATACAAGGTCATTTCTTCATTATGTATCTAGAGAGACAGAGCATTTTTAAGAAATGCAGACTAAATACTTATCATAATAACTTGACTATCGGTGAAAGAGGCGATATAAAACGAAAAGACACGAAATTCGAGTCCAAGATCTTTGCAGTGACAGTAAACATTGAATGTTTCCATACTATTACTTAGGAATCATTTCAATACTATCATGAAGAAACTATTTTTATAGCAGTATAGGAAAAATTTCTATATGATTATGCAAAACTATTCCCGTGATGAATTGAAGTACTTATAATTTTCTTTCCGTGTGCCCGAAAATTGTTGGTACTTTTGTTGATCGAATTTTTTCATAGAATTCAATAATATTAATTACTATCCTTGATAGTAAATATTATGCCTGAGAGTTACTACAACCATCTTGATGAGTGACGCTGTTATCATTCTGACTGTAACTGTTACTATAAAAAATGGAAACTTCATTATCATAAAAATAATAACTTAGTAACCATCTTTAAATTGAAAAATTTTTTGATCATCTAGATGATTGGAGCTATAGGCACCCAGTATGATAACCCCTAATATTTAATTTTCTCCCGTGGCAGACATAAGCTCGATACAAGCAGAAAGAACACGATTGTAAAATTAAGAAAAGTCTTTTTTTTTTTTTTTTTTTTTTTTTTTTTTTTTATTACAATCTATAGATTTCATAGTATAATTTCAAAGAATAATATCTATAGTTCATTACTGCTAGTAAGAACTAATACTTGTTTTTTTGATATTATTTACTACTTTATGACTTCTTTCTTATGATTTTTTGCTATTTTTTAGCGTTTTTTTGTAATTTTTTCTAAGTTGAAGGGTGTACAACTCAAACCAACTTCAGATTTGCATTTATCCCATCAAAATACATGAGGACAAACTTAATCTAGACAAACTTAATTTACCAGCTACATAATCTTCAAATTCGGATTCAGCGCATCGAAATACATAATTCGATGTTGTTCTGATGAAATATACAAACCATTTTTTTGAATGATGGCATAGTTGTGAGGTAACAAAAAATTAAATGATCTTGTGGAAGCTCACACTTCATTTTCGGGTATTTATATTCTCTAGGTTAGTAAAGAGCCGAGGCAAAAAAACCCCAAAATAAATCACCAGTGGCTTCAGAAAATGGTAGAGTACCCTTCCCAATTTACAGTGATTGATAATGTTTCAGATAATTATGAAGAGAGTGAAAAGTCACAAATTTCTGAAGAAGACATTATTGATTCACAACCAAACAGTGATCCGCAGACATCTACCGTTAATGGTTATAACGATGTTAACGAAGTCACTGAAGGAATCGAAGACAATGATGGTTGATAATGACAATGGTAATCGAGAAATATTAACGTACAGCAATTGAGAATTCGAACGATAACCTGCCTTCGTCAGAACCTGAACCACATTGTTCATACAAAGAAAAAGCCTTATAGTATTATTAGAGGAGTAGTATAAGTCAAGCTGATCCTAAATTTGGAATGTCTGCTGGTAACCAATGTACTACGATGAAGCTTACTTCTGCCATAACAACGGCAACTTTATTCCAATTGAAACTTGAAATTCAGGAATGTGATATCGTACTTGAAGTTGGAGATTATCTTTATGAGGCTAGCATGTCTTTACGGGATAATCCTCCTGTTGATGGAGGACCTATTGATCAATATTATTTGGAAGTTCATGAGCTTTGTAATGAAGTATATATTTTCCCAAATTTTAGTTCTACCTTTACAGTTAAGGAAACTTTTTATGGAAAATGTTTTAACACTCCTGATGCAGAGCTTATGTCACTAGAGCAACGACTTGAGATGTTTCAAGGAAATAATATAAACGCAATACTGACAATGAATAACGTTTCAATAGCAATTATTTCTTGTGATGGTTTATATTATTCATTCGATTCACACAGTCGAAATGAATCAGGCACTGTTGATGCAGATGGTACATCTTGTGTTTGTTGTTTTGATAATTTAGAACAATTATTGACCATGATTGTTACAAATATGTCGATTTGTGAGGAAAATACAGATGCACAAAGAAATGTCTACCTACTAGCTACCATAGAAATAAATAATTGTAAAGCTAATGACCAAATTTACAATGTCGAAGGACTATGTAGAGATAGACTATCAGAAATTTTAAAATCGTATTTAACAAATTTAGAGGAAAATGTAGCAGAAAATTCATCGGATGTTACGTCATTAAGTAATCAACCTATGAATCCTACTGTAAATTCTTCACCAAACAGTGTTCCAAATGATCCTACGGTTAATAATTCATCAAACAGTGGAAAAAATGATGCAAATATCAAAAAACCATTAACTGATTTAGATAGTAATAAACCATCATCAAAAACCAAAAAAAAGAAGAAAAGACAAAAGCGTCCACGTAGCTCTTTTGTAAGTAATGCTCACAAAAAATTGATAGTTGATGTGGAATACTTAACAGAACAACTTAATCAATCATTTTATGAACATCGCCTTGCTTCGTTTCATGAGGAATGTCGACAGTTGAACTGCTGCCTTAATTACATTGGGCCAATAATGAATGGTTTACAATGTTCAATTTTATACGAATGCTCTGCGTGTGAATTTGAATTTATGGTTCTTAGTGAACGACAATCAAATGATATTGCACGTACTAATGATAGCATTGTATTAGGTTGTATAAGTAGTGGCATTGGATTTTATCAGCTGCAAGGGTTATTAACAGCTGCAGATTTACCATGTCATAACTATCAATCATACTCTGTAGCTGAGACTGTTGTAGGTTGTTATGTAACAAAAACAGCAGTTCAATCAATGACTGAAGCTGCTAAAGAATCTAAGCAGAGAGCTTGCGATGAAGGACGTGTTACTAAAGATGGCATACCGTGTACGACAGTTATAACCGATGGCACCTATCTCAAAAGAAGTTATGCTTCAGGATTATATAATTCATCATCTGGAGCTGCTCTTGTCCTGGATCAATACATTACAAAGTATTAGATGTTGGAGTAGCTAATAAAAGATGTTCACAGTGTAAAGTCGGAAAACAACCGTATCATCTTTGTTGGCAGAATTACTCACCTAACCTAGCTTCAACACGAATGGAATCAGATATGATTTTAGAACTATTCTAAACTAGTGTTGAAAAGCATAATTTGATATAAAAAAATATTGTGACCGATGGTGATAGTAGTGTACATCAAAAACTGTGCGATCACAATGTATATAAAACACATGGTGTTGAAGTAGAAAGAATAAATTGTATGAATCACATGCTTCGTAGATTATCAACAAACTTGAGAAAAGTTGAAAAATCAAGCCAGCTAAAAAACGAAAAAAATCTTCAAAAGGCCACTGAGGAAGCTGGTAAACGAAGTTCAAAAGCAATTCGACAAGCTGCTCGTCACATAATGTCCACTAACACTGCCTTTAAAACAAAAGTTAAGATAATCGAAGAAGATTTAGAAAATATGCCATTCCATGCATTTGGACGACATGAAAATTGTAAACCTTATTATTGTGATAAAAATCCGGCAACCAATCACGTACCTGACTTAATTAAATTGAATGTCTGGAATACAATACTCGGATACTTTGCTCGATGTCAATCAGTTCCAGGAGATGTACTATTAAATTCGAGTAATAATCCAGCTGAATGCGCCAATAACATTATAGCTACAAAAGTCGGTGGTAAGCGAATAGATTTTTGCAAATTAGGTCGGTACTCAATTCGCGTGGCATTTGCTGTGATTCAATATAATAGTAAAGCAGCTATGTGCGACACTTTGGCTACTTGGCAAAAAAGTATTCCTGAACGATTGGTAACTTTAGAAAACAAAAGAAAAGAAAAAGTAGAATATAACAATCGTCGCTATACCGAAAAAGGTTCTCAAGGTCGTTACTGCAAAAAAGGCAAAGGTACACAAGATTGCTACTATGGACCAAAGGCGGGTATAGCAATTACTCCAAATGAATATCAAAACTTACTTGCTAAGCACCGAGAAAAATTACAGCAGCTTCAAAATGATCGTGTCAAGTTAGAACGTGAGACAATTGATCAAGCTGAGTGCGAAAAATGGCATACCATTCGTCGTCTTCTTTTAACTGCATCGAACTTTAAGAACGCATGTAAATGTAGAACAGACAAAACAAAAAAAGATAATGTAAAGAAAATTTTGTATCCATCAAGAAATATCCATAATCCTGCATTGGTTTACGGTAAAAATAATGAATCAAATGCACTCGATAGACTCGAAGAACATGAAGATATTCAAATTGAACCTTGTGGGTTATTTATTGATGACAAAATTCTTGGATTTGGAGCATCACCAGATGGCTTAGTTGGTGATGATGGCATCGTTGAAATTAAATGTCCTTACACTTTAAAAGATGCAGATCCCACAGAAGCTGTCAACAAAGGTACGAAATGGGGTAATGAGCACTTTAAAGATAAAGATCCTACATCTATAAGAACAAGCAGTTCTTATTATCATCAAATTCAAGGACAATTACACATAACACAAAGAAAATGGTGTATTTTATCTATATGGACACCTAAAGCTTCACTAAATCTGAAAATCGATTATGACAGAACGTTTTGGACCAAAGAAATGTTTCCTCGTCTAAATGATTTTTATTGGAAATTCTTAGTACCCGAATTATTGAATCCAACTTTACTGTATGGTTCAACTGATGAAGAAGAAAAAGATCAATCAGAAAAGCTCCATACAGCTGACCCTAAAGTTGATGAAGAACGAGATGAACTCTTACAGGAGGTTTATTATGGACAAAAACAAGTGAAGCAATGGTTTTCATTAACTCCAATTGTTCGAATCCGAGACACTTCAAAAGTAAATAATTCTCACAATAATAATAAAAATCAAAATAATGCAGATTATTCCAACATAAATGATGATGATAATATCGATGATGATATTGACTCCTTTACGGAAGATTCAGAAAATGATGATTTTGATGATGACTCAATAAATGATTCATTGGAAGAAAATGACTATTAGTTACGTACTGACAATGAACTAATTGAATTTTTGTACAGTCTATGAATATTTCATAATAATTATGAAGTCAGCATTGAATTTTCGACTGAAAACGTGCATGTATCG